>NW_009911992.1:0-17356 GCF_000696875.1 Nestor notabilis
GGGAATGGCCCGAGTGACCGGCGCCTGGCCGGGGATTGCTGCCCTTCGCTGCTGCTGCTCGGGTTTTTCACGAGTGTGGGATTCGGGTTCTGACAGCCCATGTCATTGCAGCAGCAGCACAGAAAACATTAAAGGTGTGCTGTCGCTGGGTAATACTGCTCGATAAAGTCTTGGGGTTTATATATTTATATCCTAGAATGGTTTGGGTTGGAAGAGACCTTAAAGATCATCTAGTACCAAGCCCCCTGCTATGGGCAGAGACACCTCCTGCTAGACCGGGTTGCTCCAAGCCCTGTCCAACCTGGCCAGTTATCCTGACTGGCTGCTCTGCAGTATTATGTTTGTTAAACACCTATGAGAAGACGATAAGTGTTTTGGGATTGGCTATTCTAAACAGGCTATTAGGGAATAGATACAGAAAAAGCTTTTGACAACACTACACCACCCATATGTTTGGTAGTAGAGCTGTGCTAGTATATGGTTTTAAATAGGTGCTGTGATTATTCTTGCAGAAGGGTTGAAAGTGTGCAACTGATATTTCAGGAAAAGGAGGGTACGTTGGATAGTTGCTCGAAAGCTCTTACAGTGGAAGGACCAGGTGCAGAGCAACCACCTGCATCCCCACCAAGAAGAGCAGTCGGAGAAGGCAAGAACAGGGACGAAGCAGAGAAGCCTCTGCTTTCAGAAGCTACAGGCATTGCACAGTGAGGAGGGCTGTGAGCAGCAGTCTTCTCTGGAGCAGTTAGCTTTGAAGGAACAGGAGCAGTCAAGTTTGTCACAGTGGGAACAACCTGGAGAAGGACTAGGCAATCAAAGAGCAATTGGAAATAACCAGCAAGATTTGATCCAGGTGCCCCTTTCAACACATCATCTGAGACCACATCTCCTGTTACCAATGAGAGTTATTCTGCTTTAACCGAAGAAAGAAATTCAGAAAGGGAAGAACAAACATCTCAAAACTTAGTATCAGAGAACATGGCACATGAGACAGGTAAAGAAATTACTAAAATGTTGGATGTTAAGGCTTTAAAGAGATTTTTTTTTCTTCAACTTGATTAGGGCTTCTTGCATCCCCCACACTCTCATTCCATTCATGTTTGCTGGCTTTTGAACTTGAAGAGACTTTTAAAATTCTCATATAAAACATGCTTGAAAAGGTGAGAAATGCATTCTTCATCTCAAGTTGCAGTAGAAACTCATATGACATTTTACAGTGATCTTCATGTCCAGTAATATGTGTATTTGTGGTTTGTACACGCATTTGCAAAACAGCAGTGCATAATTTGCATGAGTACATGGGCTACTATGAGTTTAGACTAGGTTCCAGCAAACACTTACTATTTTAGCTCTCTTAGATTCTCCTGTAACTTACCCGCCACCCTTCCATTATCCATGCCTTCTGCAGTCCCTGAAATACTCCATCATATGCTGCACTTGTTCCTCTGCATTCTAGGTGTCCGATGTTACTTCCTCTTCCCAATTCAGTGCCCTATTTTCTTAGGTCCTTAGAGCAGAAGGTAGAAGAACCCAGTCAGCAGGTTCGTGCAGTGAGTGACCATTTGGAGTATGAACCTGCTGACTGCTGTCCTGGCAGGGCAGCATTCAGATGCTCTCATTCAGAGTAGCTGGCGATCGCGTGCCAGGAAAAGCACTGTACCAAAGCCAGATGGAGTTGTATCTCTAAATCAAGAAGTAATTTCTGGAGTTAAGTAGATCTGGTTCAGAATATAGTCTTTGAGTAAACACCGCATCAAGTATTGTGTGAAAGACAACAGTAATTCTAAGCATACAATGTATGCTTAGATCAGGTCTAAAGGGGAGCAGGTTTAAGTAAGATTTTTCAGTAAAAGTTCTCTGTGTAAATGGGTAACTGATTTAAGATTATGCACTTACTGTAACTTGTAAAAATTTGAAATATGAATGATTTTCAGTAGTGACAGCATTACGTTAGGTATCTCTTTAGAAAGTGTATGATAATGTTTCAGTTTTCAAGCAGACTGTCATTCCAGCTCAAAAATCTGATCATTCAGAGTAAACTTGAAAGAGTTACTGATTTGTTTTGAGAAGCTTACCAAGAATTAATTTTGGCTTTATTTTTAGGAAGCATGATTGAGGATAATGAAACTCCTGGGAGGACTAGGGCTAACCTTGATGAAACTGACCAGTCTGAGAAGTTATGTCTAGATCAGGAACATTTTCCTGGGAAAGCAGTTCAACAGGATTACCGCATGCCTGATGTCATAACTGTCAGAGTACAAGCAGGTAAATGCTGGTTTTGCACATATATTGATACATGTAATTGTGCTCTAATCTCAATATTTCAATCTTGGAACTTCCTTTTTAACAGATTCTGATTCATTCCAAGATGTAATTGTAAAAATTGAAAGACCTACCTATCAAAAACCATTTCTGGGTGGATTTAAGAACAGGATAACAGGAGTGGAATTTCATAATGCAGGATCACAAACGATTCCCAAAAAAACACCTGATAAAGGAATTCTTGTATTCCGTAGGGAAACACAGGTAGTGGCTTTGTAGTGTCTTTTTAGAATGCTGTTTTTGCCAAATGGAATAGAATGTCGACACAATTATTTCCAATAGGAATGAGGGAATGGATGAAGAATAAGTGTGCAATTGAAAGTATTTTTAGTGGATGAATATCACTAGTCTCATGATTTTTGTTACAGATAACTAATTTTTGCTACTTACTGTAATGAGGAAAAAAGATCTTTATATTTTGTTATATTCTGACATGTATTTTTTCCCCAGACAGTTTTTGAAAAAAATAAGCGACAACAAACAACAAATACAACATCAACACAAATGACTAAAACTGGCCTGTATGTGTCAAACAAGACTGACAAACTAATAAGTCCTGGGAAGTATTTTACAGCGGAAGAGTACCATAAGCGTAGATTCGAAGCGGTAAGTTCTTACGTGTTTGAAACTATCTGTAAAGCGAAACATTACAGAGGTTATCTGAATATTTAATGAGTGTTAAGAGTGTTCAAAGAGTGATTTTAAAAGTGAACTGCATAATCTTGCTTGATTTTCACATTTTGTAATTTTCAGATATGGAGGAAGTGTGTGTTTTCTCTGTGTTTTTTGTGACATTTAGTTTTTAGTTATTAATTTGATTGCCTAAAATAGGCAGTCTGAATCTAACTAAATGGAGAGATAGTTGATTCTCCAAGTGTCTCAAGTAGGGTAATTGTATTGACGTGGTTGGCAAGATGCTTTGAAGACTTCTGGGTAGAAGTTTTCTGTACGAACTTCTTAGTCGGTCAGCATCAGCTGGCAGCAATAAGCATTTTGTAGAAGTGGAAAACCCAAATAGGTGACTGTTTCCTCAGGACTACCAATATGTTTACTGTGATCATTACTGAAATATGTAATGTGTTTGTAGGCAATCTGTAGCACACAGTAGAGAGACATCAGCTTGTTGCTGGTTCAAGTTGATGGATCTGCACCATGCAGTGTAGGTCCATATTGAAATACTAGCTGGAGACATATTCAAGAGAAATATTAGGATAAGATATCTCTAGAGACAGTATAACTGTTAGTGTGGTTATGTGCTTGATAGCCTTCAATGCTGAACAGTGCTTATTAGCTCATGGTATTGGCCTGCATGTGGTCCCAGCTAATGCAGCTGACAGAAGATTGGGTTTTTGCATTATCCTCTCTTAGCATACTATAGGCAGTTCCCTAGTCTTTAATAGCTGCATTTCTGGAGGGTCAATTTTTTAATTTTCTTTTTTTAAGTTTGGTCATAACAGCATTGTTAAATTCATTTTCATTATTTGTTTGTAAATAAAATGCAGTTGGTTTTGTGTGTATGTACATTTCAATTAGTTTGAGTACTTTAGATTAGATTGAGGCAAATCTTAGAAAATACAGTTATGTGGCTAGAAAAAATAACAGGTAAGAAGAAAATATCATGCTGTTTTGGTTTAAATTTATTATTTTTTTATATTGTATCACACATAGGTAATAGTATTACAGAGATATTTCCGTCGTTGGCATGCTACAAATATAGTACAAAAACTGAGGGAAGAGAAGAGGTTAAGGCTGGAGTGGGAGGCACAAGAAGAATTATGGAGAAAAAAAGAAAAAGAAGAAAAATTGAGAAGGGAGCACGAGCGAAGACTGAACCCCAAAACAAAAGGAGACTTCGAGCTACTGTACCATGCTTTAGAATGTAAGTTTTTTCTTAAAGGGATACTCTTAAATCAGCAAAATACAGCAGTTTGTTTAAAACAGACTTATATTTTTACATGTTTCTGTAGATACTTCCTTGATTTTTATTTTTTTTTTCTTTAACTTACAGTGGAATTTCAATTTTACATAATCATTTGACATTCATATATCATCAGAAGCAGAAAAAAAGGCCTTGATGCTGTGTAAGCACTGTTCAACAGTAACTAAAACATCCTTGTGTTATCAACATCCAAAGCATAGCACCATACAAGCTACTATGAAGAAAATTAACTCTGTCCCAGCCAAAACCAGTACATCTTTTTAGGAAATAATCAGCTTCTAGAATAGTGCTATTTGGCAGTTCTATTATTGGGTTGTTTTTTTTCATTCATCTCTAATGTTAAGGTCATCTGGAGGAACAGGAACATTTTTTTTGGATCAGGGTTATATTAATCTTTTTACTCCACATTTAAGATGCTGAAAATAATGGCATGAAGAAATATAGTATTGAGACCCAACATCTGTCATTTAATAAACGCATTTTTTATAATGGATTAAATTTTTTCCCATAATTTTACAATATATGACAGAGGTTATTCCTTTTGCCCTACGCATCTTCTACAGATGCCTTTTCTTCTTTCTAATTTATTCCATGTTTCACAAAACTATGTTATCAAAATTTAAAAACTCTGCTGGGAGTCCTACAGGGCATCCTGAGGGACTTAGTTTTCCTCTTGGGGTGGGTGGTTTCTAGCACAGGCAAGCACCTCTAAGCTTTCCTGGAAAAATAAGGTGAATACTGCAGATAATTGATATGAAACCTTACAGGAGAGTAATGTTGAAAAATGGAACAAAAAACCTAGAGTGTGTCTTTTGGGGGAAAAATAAAAACAACAGAAATCAGTGGACTTGTAGCAGCATATAATGAAACTGCAAGAGTTCGTTTAAAAATGTCTCCTTTTAAGCAAGATGCTTGCATTGTGACTTGCAAGTAGCATGTTGTATGTTGTGTAGGCTACAGTGCTTGCTTATGGTATAACTCTGTGGCAGTTTGGGCGTTTTTGTCCCTATAGCAGAACTGGCCTAATGGATTGCCTGCTTCATTGCAAAGCTACCTGACCTACCTGAAATAATCTCAGCTGTTTCTTCCATGGTGAACTGAGCATAAATTTGATGGCATATGTTATTCCTGGACCTTAGGGTCATGATTCTAGAACTCCCAAGTTATACACTACACTTTTAATACTGTCATACTTGGGTCACTGAACAAATCACTTGGTCTGAGTGTAGAAATGACTTGTAAATATTAGTGTTTGTGACAAATTTAAAATTATTACTGATCTTAAACTTTAGAATTTTGGGAATGGTATCTTTATGAGACTTGGGGTTAGGGGTTGTTTTCCCTTTTTCCTCACGGATAATTAGCTTTTCCCTTCACAAGAATCAGTCTCTTTTAAGGTGTGCCTGATTAGGTAATCAAAAACCAAGGCACTCAATTTTTTCCTCTCCATTTATGGCAAGTGCTACTATTTGGTTCTGATTTCCTGCAGTATTTTCTTTAATAAGTTATCAAATTTATGATCCATTTTTTTTTAAGTGCAAAGAGTCTTATTTGCAATAGAAACAAGAGGGCTGAGTTAAAGTTGCAGATGAGTGCTGGTATTCCCAATATTTTTAGATTGAGAATTTATGGTTATGTAGGTGTCTCTTTTGCTTAATTTGATGTAACCAGATTCACAAATAATAAACCTTTCAGCTATGTATGTTCAGGAATTTAATATCAGGGCAACCTGAAAAAACACGTGCCACTTCAGATCTGGAACAGAACAAACTCCAGTATTTGAAATGTCTTTTTAGCATTTTGTTAAAAATAATGGTCTAGTATCAATCTGTTTTGGTTTTGTTTACCTGTGTTGACTAGTCGCTTCTGAACATGGACACTTGCAGTCATGCTGTTTATTTTAATAGAGCTTAGTGGTTCTAGGAAGGTTTTTTTTCCTACCTGCATCTGAAACTACTTTTACATTCTTACAGTGTCAACAGTCTACACAAGCTAAATCATTGTGACAGTAATAGAATGACACCATTGTCCTCCAGAGACCTGTGAAGGTTACTGCTGCTGATCTCAACAGGGGGATACTATTACAGGGTCAGCCAGCACAAGCAATTCCTTGGTACAGAAACTTGCCAGATGACAGTGTGGTGCAAATGAGATATATCTGTATGTTCAGAGTGTCTGCATATAGAGACATTCATTATTTATTTGAAAAGTATGAACTACTTTGATCTGTAAAAACTGGGAAAGAAAATGTAATGAGTATAATCTCTGCCTACAGAACAGATAATCTAAGAGGAATGTTTTAAATTTGGTTGCATGTATGTGGTGAGTCAGTAGGAGAGTATTGATGATAACTGACAGCTTTTTTATTTCTGTAAGTGCAAAATTGCTTACTGTATTTATTACCTCTACCTTTGATGTTGCTGCCCCCTGCAGGCATATAAAACTTCATGTAAATTAATTCTGAAGTGCTTTTGTTTGCTGAAATGACTTTATTTAAAAATATAGCTTTGGGTACTCAGAACTTGTCAGACAACTGTCATATTAATACCAAAGCTTGGAGAGCCTTAAGGAAATGAATTGTAATATTTTAAAATGGAAAACATAAGGTATTGTAGATAAGGAAGCTGCAGGCAGAAACTAAGCCTTCTTCCTTTCCCTCCTGCATGTACTCTTACCTGATACAGTAAGTGTGCAGCATATACTGAATTGTTTTCTTTAACGCTGGGATTTGCGAGATTTCAGGAATGTTGAATTTTCTGATCTTACAAAATTTCCTACAGATCTCTAGAGATATTTGGAATGGAAGAAATTCTTCAGAGAAGCCAAGAATTCTTACTGTGCATGCAAAGAAAAACACTATTCATAAAACACAGTTTGATATTACTAACAGATTTCTGTAAAGGCATGTAGTTTGTGTATCACCAGTTATAGCCAAGAAATGGGTACCATAAAATAAACCGTGATAGACACATATGTATACATTTGTATGTTTGTGTCATTAAGTAGTCTAACTTGTAAGTGCAGCAAGTACCTGTGGTTTGGTAATTTGACCATGAGAGTCAGAAGGCCAGATTCCTACACAGCAGGTACTGGTTCAAGTGCTTCTGTGATGACCATCCTGTGGTTTGCGTACTACTTCCTTCCACCTTCTGTTGTAGAACAGGAAAGGGAGAGTAAAGCAAATACGGTCTTAATTATTAATGTGCTTCCGTCTGCTTTAGATGACAAAAGGCGATACCACCAAAATATTCACTGTAAGACCCGGAGTGCTAAATGTGACTTCCAGTCAAGTTTTATCTCCATTTTGGAGGAGTTCAACCTTCTTTAGATTTTACTCATTTATGCAGGGAGAAGCAGAAATAGTGGTAGAAGTACTAGACAGTAAGATGCTGTCCTTAATCTGTTGGGAAGATCTCTATGGTATCTTTTCTTGTGACTTTGGTGAGCAATTGTTTAAAAAGTCCCTATTGCTCATACCTTTTCCATACATGTTTCCACAGGAGATAATTTTTTTTTTCACATAGAGCAACTTTTTCTCCTAACCCATCTTTGAGCTTGGAGTATGAGATGGCAGTTTGGAATTGATGTACACACACATATTCTCACAGAACATCTGTATAATTTACATTAATTTGTGAGCCATTTTGTGTGCGAAAATATGCATTATAATGAATTCCCTAACATAGAAACTGGCTTTTAATGAACATTAAAAATTATGTTATTTCTTAAATATGAAAGCAGAACATTCACTGGAAAACACATTGTAAATAATACACAAAATATCTGTATCTCTAGTATGGAGGCAGGAGGAGACTGAACAGATTAACAGAACTCTTACTGGAGCTGAAAGAAAGGCAGCACTTTGTGGACTTCTGGAACAAGAGGCACAGCTGATTGCTTCCATTGGGAGACACAAACTAAATGCAGATGAGGAAAATCGACAAAAGGTGATACTGCACTTTCTGAATAAGGTCAGTGATGTAATTTTAGGCTGAACATAAAGACTAACAAAGTACAGGAACAGAAAAGACATCTGCAAACTACCTGCCGAAAGTAACTTTTGTAGCTTTAACAGTTAATTATGTGAATGCTAATGTTATAAATATCCAAATTATCTAGTTTTTCACATCAGTACAATTCAGTAAATTTCTTTTTCCTAGCCAACAATTTTTTAGGTCTGTGACTGATTGAAGGACTAATAGTGCATCATTAAGACTGTAAACTATCAGTGCCTAAGGTAAATCTCAGGTGTGTATATATAACAAAAAATAGCACTGAGTGGATGAATTTTGTATTATGTACTATTCTGCATAAAGAACATGATTCATATGGCACTGTTTACAACATTAAAGGCTCTAATTCTAACTATTCAGAATGATCATCTTCCCTGTTGAGCACAGGCCTCTGGTCATCATATGCCTCTCCTTAAAGAAAGCATTTATTCTCTTTCCATGTGCAGGATAGAAAACCAGAACAACTTTGACTGAATCTTATACCATATTGAACTCAGTTATTAATTCACTAGTTTCAGTTTCATTAGAACTTTAACTTGAGATTTTATTCTTTCATAATCTTAGGGCTGAAATTTAACACAAATATTCTTCAGGCTTTCATCTATAAAACAAAGAAGAGCATTCATACATAAACATGATGTCTTTTTTAGGTAGACATCCTAGCAATCTATCCTCTCAAAAAAAAAAAGAAATAGTTTATTTCCTGGCTGTTTTCATGGTGTGTGACATAATTATGGAAAGAAATGCAGCAGCAGAAATAGGTTTTTTGCTTTTTTTTTTTTTTTTTTTTTAGTTTTGACAGCTTAGTGCTCAGAAGTAAAAATGGGAGTTTTATCAACAAAAACCCACCCTGTTTCTCATTCTTTTTTACTGATGTATGGGATCTGGACTGTAAAAAGTGATTTGATGAAAGTTCAAAACTGCAGAAAACTAAATATTTAGGAATCAAAAAGGAATATTTAGGATATCAAAATCTTGCAATAATTTCTATGCTAAATATTTGTTTCTGCTATTTACATTGTATTCTGTTATATTCTCAAAAAACCCAAATATATTTCTCTCTTAAAGGAGTTTCTACCTTTATTTTTCCTTTAAGGACTGCTTTCCAGTGTCCTGCCCTATATAGATTACTGCCAGTATATATTCTCACAAGTTCTTTTACATCTAGGAACCAGAAGCAAAATGTTCTTCAGTACCAGAATTCTTAGTGACAATCGATGTTTGGAGATCCAGGAGACACATGACAGACAAGAGATTTGTCTCTCTTTGCAAGTAGTGGACATATTTCTGAAGCACTTACTGCTAATTTACTTATATTTTAATTATTTTTTTTTCATTAAAGAGATTGGTTTCTTTTTAATTTGAAAATCTAGTGAGTTCTGAACTACTGCAACCTTTTTCTTTTCATGTTTTTTTCTTTTTTCATGTCAGCTATAGAGTTTTAAGTTCTAAACTGTTGACATTGCAGCCTAACTCAGAGGTAAAGAAAGTAATTCTTGCATTTCTTAAAAAATAAGTAAAAAGAATTTTTGAAATCTCAAAATTAAATGTATGGTTTGTTACGACTGTAGCAGTGCAATTTAAACACTTCAAACTGTAGTATAAATTCATTGTTGGAGTCCTCAGTTATAGATTATTCACTCATTTCTTGACCTTTGAGCTGATAATGTTAATCTGAACACTTGCCAGTTAAAGTTGAAGTAATACCTTTCACATCTGAAGACTGCAAGCATTTCACTTTGCTGTAATAGCCAATGTGATATGAAACTTGCTTCTCCATGGAAACCTTTGTTCCCTTCTTTGCTACTTTAAGCATGTACCTACTCATGCTTTTACAATGGTTGCTACTGGTTGTGTGTGCACTGCATTCTAGTTTGTTTTGTTTTGTTTTTTGCTGGGCTCGTTCTTCTTCAGCATTTGTACTTTGAAGAGGAAGTACTTGATTAAGCTTCTATATAGTAATTATATTTTCTTAAAAGAAACTTGTGTATTAATTTTTATAAAATTAATTTTTATAAAATTATTAACTGTCACTGAATTCATACCTTTCATGCTTTGTGCTGTTTCTGCACCCAACCTGTGGATATTTTTATTTTTTTATTTTTATGTATTACTTTTCTTACATTTTTCTGTGTCTCTGATGGTGTGTTTCTCTCCTTAGGTGCTTTTTCTTTTCTGCTTTCATGCATTGGCAGCAGAGTGCAGTTATAGCAATCTTGATCTCTCAAGTAGTCCAGATAACAGGATTATTGTAAATCCTGCAGCACTGCCAGCAGACTAAAAGGCAAGAAAAAGCTGGCAAAAAATATCGAAGTTTTAGTTTTCTCACATCAATCTTGAGCACATGAAAATATAGTCCTTAAATCAGAAAGCCTGTGATTCTTTCTGAAATACTGGTAATCTTCATATTAATGAGACATCTGTATTTTTATTTTTATTTTTTTAGTAAAAAGCTGCATTTTTTCCAAGTTATTTTATATAATACCCAGTTATGATGAGGTAGTAAGAAAAACTACAGAAGTTACAGATACTGTGTCTTAGAATAACTTAGAGGTTATCATGATGTAGTTAGTCTGTGTTAAGGATCATTTGCAGAGTGGAATGCTAGGACTGTTAGCTCATACATGGGTTGTTGCAGGAGAACCAAGTTTTAATAACCATTTCCTAGGGGAAACTCTGCCCATTGACTCTCCCTAGCATAAGCAAATGACCTTCCTGTCATGTAATAAGTGATTTCATTGAAGAGGATCAAATCTAAGTACTGAATTAACTATTCTGAAGGAAAAGGTGATTTTTACCAGTCTACCATATGAAGGAGTTACTGCATGATACAGCTTGTAAGTGTTGGTGGTTTGGGGTTTTTTGTTTCCTTGGTTTGTTTTCAATTTTTTTTTTTAGAATTCCTAGTACTGTATGAAGATAGTGAAACAGTCATGAAGTTACAGTAGAATGCTCCCTTTTTGCTGACAGAGAAGAAATCGCCTCTTTCTAGTTTTGCAGAAGGTCAAAAATGTCAGTTATTCAGTGTTAAATTCTTTTTTTTGTTGTTCCCCCAATTATCTTCCTTTTGCTTTCCTAACTTTATAATTTTTTTATTTAAAAGTTAGGGAAGCTCTATTTTGATTGCGTTGGTGACTAAACATGTCTGTTCTACCTAATATTCTTAGCATTTTAATGACTTATCACCATAGCAAGCATGTGTATTTGGTCAAAATAATGATTATGTCAATACTGGGATCATCTCCAGAAAACTATTAGTCATGTGAATACTGCAAGAAGTGTTGCTGTAGTTAACTCACAGTGAGACTGCAAAGTGAAGTTCCCAAGTTTTTGTGAGCAGTCAAGTTCCAAATAAAGTGAAAGAGAATAATTAATACACAGAATGAGGTTCCAAAGAGCTGTCCCAATTAAGGAAATGGAGTGGAGTTAGGTTGTGATGGGGAGAGGGTTTTGAATACTTGTCTTTCTATTGGATTTAGATACCTCCCTCCCTGTGTAACAGTGTGGTTTGCAGCCAAATCCAGTCTTCTTGAAAGGGGTGAATAGTTGAACTTTTCAAACTGACTGGGGCAGCTGACACTGTGTAACTTTTCATTGTCTATAGAAGTTAAAGAAACAATTGAAGTGGGTATGTGGTTAAGTTAGCAAACAAGAAGCTCAATGAAGTATCTGATAAGCTGTAACTCCTTCTTTGCCTTAGTCAGATTTAGCAAAGTCTTTTTTAATATATAATATCTGTCTGTATAGCTAGAATAAACAGAACAGTTCCCTGGAGATATTTTGTACTGCAGTAACTCTAAGGCCTTAAATTTGCAAGCTTTACACAACAGTCCCATTGATTTTTGCTGATAGTTTAGAGGGATTTATGAAGGCAAGATGAAATGCAGAGCAAATGTATTCTAATACTACTGTCAGTAAATTTGCTTTAAAGAAGTAAAGCATATCCCTGTAGGAGAATCTTATTTACTTTTAATATACAATAACTCCAAATTTTCAGGACCTGCAACTTTAAACAAAGCGTGCAACTGAATACTTGGTCTAGGGGAAAAGATACTTAAATATCGACAGTAGAATTAGACTTTTGTATTAGTCAAGAATTAATGTTAAGTCCCTATTTGTTCTGGTGAAACTTGATGTAAAGTAATGCACTGGTTCAGCTGGTGATCAGATTATAATAGCTCAGAGTTATACAAATTGTTTCTGAAGTGTGCGCAACCTAAGAGATGGAAAGCGTATGATGGAAAAATCACTGAAATGGATACACAGTACACACTCCGTGCCAGAGAACTATTGGAAACCTACTGCAGCATTAGCATGAGTGACATCCCACAAGACGAGAGAATAGATGTGCTGCTAACAGTCAAACGTACAGTGAAGGTATGTCTTATTTTTCTATTTGTGTTTATCTTGAAGCTGTACTTCACAAAGATACAATCAATTGTGTTGACAGATGAGCAGTGTCGCTTCTGCCAGACAGGGGCCAGGATGATCAGCTGGCAGCATGAGAAAGCCTAGTGTACCACTTGGCATGAAAGTAATTTACATTCCAGATATACCTTAAACTCATACGTCATTTTGCGATGTGCACATTTTTCTTAAAGTTGTGTTAGAATTTTAACCCCATGGTTTTAGACTTTTTGTATCTTGGTACATAATAGAGCGTTAGGGCAAAGTTTAGCTTAATATTTATAACAACTTGAGGAAAACCATGTCAGAGTTGTAAGTGGCTAGTAGTATTTTTTCAAGGTTCTTTGAAATGTCTGTTTAGAACCTCATCTTTCTGTTTGTTTGCTCATAAAACTGAACAGCAAATAGTTTTGTTTAGTTTTGTTTTTTTCCTTTATCCTTTATTCTCTGCCCCCATTGCTGCTGCCAGTGTTCCCAGTGAATTAGAACCTGGTTGTGTTTCTTTTAATCTTTCATATTTGCTTTATATATTTATTCATGTACAAAAAAAATATGAGGAGTTTCAAACTCTTTTCAGGATACTTGTTGACTTGTTGACATCAAGCTGGAAGAGAATGCTGCTTCCTGGTCTTCTTAAAACATACACTGTTTGCTTTGGTAGTACCAGAATTTGATCTAAAGCCCATATAGCATTGGGAGCACTGCTGGTTTATGAACTCCTGACCATGTTAATACAAGTCAATATTGATGATGTGGGTTTTTTTAAACCATCTACTGTGTATATACACTGTACCTCCTCTCCTATCACATATTGAAAGGAAGCTCTTTTGGGAGATACTTCTTGAGTTTATGAAGTCTGAAAATTTTGCATGTGTTGTGTGCCACTGCTTAGCATTTTTTAATGCCTCCAAGTTTACAGTTCCTTACAGCTTTGACATATACACAGGCCATCTTAAAGCAGAATCTGTAAGCATTTTCAGTTTTGTAGTTCTCTACATTAGTTTTCTTTGAGGTTGTTTTCCTAAGACTTGTTCTGTGAGCATGTTCTTATGTGAACATGGAGAGAGGTATGAATGATCATTGGCATAGAATCCATAGTTTGCTTTCATATCTGTATTAGAATTATTTCGTTTGTTTGTTTGTTTCCTTATTGTTGTGGAGTTTGTTTTCCTTCTTCTTTGTGATTTTTTTTTTTTCCCCCAGGAACACAAATGTAAATTAACACAGGAGATCATTGAATTAATTGACAGGGAAATTGATCTTATGTCAAGAGATGTGAAAGAATGCAACTTGGAAGGACTAAGGAAAAGAATTTGTACATTATTTCTTCGGTTTATTAAAATGCCAAAGTTTAACCCTGAAGTTGCTAGGATACTTAAGGTATTATTCCTATTTTGCAATCTGATGTGATGGCCATCGAACTAAGAATGGTGGAGAAGGGGAATGGAAAGCTTTTTTATTTTACATTTTGCCATAGAATTGCTAGAGGAGTTCTTCAAGAAGTAAAATGTAGCAAGTACACAGGCTTCACATACATAAATAAGCTTATATAGTCATACAGGAAGCAAGAGACATAGATATGGGTGTAAAAACCTGACAGGTGGTTGGTAGCACTGAGAGAGACCAGGAACTCTATGAAATAAAGATTCTGAGAATTATAAATGGTAGATCTTATGGGATGGTAACAGTAAAATGTAATAGCAAATAGGGAACAAATAGAGAGAGCAATTATCTTTTTTCCACTGGACAAGGGCCAGCATACCTTCCAGAAAGGAAGAATGTTGCCATTGTCAAAGTGATGTCTAATGAGCTTGCACCTAAGCAAGAGCTCTTATGAGCTTCTGTTGTACAACCAGTTGCTACTTCATGATAAGAAGATATCTAGGTAGCGGAGAAAGTGGTAGACACCTCTCAAATGGTGTGGTGGTTTTTCTTTCTGATGACAGATTACAGTTAAAAATATGATTCACTACCATCGGTTGCTGCTTTAGGCAGCAAGATGTATTTGGCATCTGTTAGAATTCCTCTTACAGTGGTTGATGGTATCTCAGGGGTAAACAATCTGTCAGTAAATGTAAATCAAATTTAGAACCAACTAACAGTTATTTTACACTAGGTTTATGTACAGACGTACCTAAATATGTCATAGAAGAGACTGGATATGGGTTATCTTTGTCTTCTGTAGCTCTTGGTTAGCTGTACATTGAGTTGAAGTCTGAATTGCATCTTTTTTGTATTTGAATTTTGTGACTTAGTGTGGACCATAAAAAGATGGGAGTTTATCAATAGACAGTCAAAATAACCAAATCCTCAGGTTATTTTCAAAAAACAGCAGATGACCTTAATAGGTAGCTGGATAATAAGGCTGCTCGAACTATCCAATTACAGACTTGGGCCCTCTGCACAGATTAAATTATATTCTTTCCAGAACCCATGAAGCAATATGAGATGAGGAGGTCATTAGCAAGTTTAGTTTATTATTTTCCCCTATATTGTTTTTGGCTCTGATGACTTTATATTCTTATGCCAAAATATTAATATGCCCATAATCTCAGGGATTTATCTTTGACATAATGGGCGGATTCTATATGAAAAATTAAATGCAGAAGATTTAGTTTCTGTATTCTCTGTGTTGTTATCTTTCCAGAACGGCTGACAATCAGCATACACAAAAGCCAGGAAGAGCACTGGAGCGTAATGTCATATAGCTTAAAAATGAATTGGCTGATTTATATAACTGATTCTAACAAGTATAATAAGAAAATACAGTGGCTTTCGGTCTTTATTAAAAACAAACAAACCTATTGCGTATTTTAAAATACATACTGCTAGCTTTCACATATTCAAATACTTGCATGAATATATGTGAAATGTATTCTGACAGAGTTAGGGTAACACAAAAGTAATAAAAAGATGCTTTGTGGTAAATTAACTGTTTTAAAATTTTTTTTAGGTTCCACCAGATCCCTTAATGCTTTATAAAAATGTGAACTGCTGTCAGAGTTGCAAAAATTACTTATCGTCTACTGCGTTTCCTATTCCTGCTAATTCCCGCACCACTGGCAGATGTCACTTGTGTTGCAAGCTTGATAATGAGGCTCGGCACCGAGAAACATTTTTGAAGTGTAAACTTATACTAGAAAACCTCAGGAAGTCTGAAGCTGATTATCAGGATGATGCTAAAATTGTTTTCTTACTTCAGGTACTGTCTGGAAGAGCATTGCTAATAAAACCAATGGCTCTGACTGTAATTTTTCCTTTATTTTGTGTATGTTGTTGACAGGTTGAGAAATAGATTAAGAGCTACAAAAACTTCTTCCTGTGACAGGGAATGTTACATACCATAAAGAAGCAGCACTTAAGCTTTTGAAGTGTAGCTGTAATTTCAAAAGTGGTTACAAGCTGTACATCACAAGAAGGTAGAAGTCTTAGCTGACAAGGTCAAAGAATCAGATGATCCAAATTCTTATTCTGGTTCTGCTATGGCCATCCTGTTGCTTAAAGATACTACCATAATATGTAAAGCAATAATAATGTTTTTCGTGATTATGTCTCTCAAGACATAATGCTAGTAAAACATTTTGAGCCCCATTATTTAGACTGTTTTAGTAATACAAATAAATTGTTGTGTATTCTCAGAAGGAAAAGATAAGGGAGCTGATGTTTTGATATTTCTGTTCTATGTCAGTAAAATATCTGTATAGTTGGAAGTCTTACTCTTTTGCATTTATTGGGAGAGGGTTTAGCACTTTGCCAATGGCAGTTGCCAAGGGAAGATTGGGATTCTTTAATTATCATGCCTGTGTTAAGAAATTTTATGAAAGAACCTGGATTTTGTAGATGTTTTTTGTTGTTGTTGTTTTCACTTAAGATGGAAAGTTTTTTGTCTGTGTCTCACTTAGTTTATTTAATATGTAAACATTCTCCAAATCACTTGTGATGGCTGGTGGCCATTGGTACACTGAAATATGACTGCTTCTTAACTGCTGACACTGAAAGCCCTCACATGCAGTTCCATTAGTGGTTGTACCACTGCATCATCTCCAGATACTGTGTCATTTTCATCCAAATTAACTTATTTTTTTTAGAGTTGTAAATATCTAAACAGGTGTTTGTATCTTAAATCACTAATTTCCTTGGGTTTTTTCCTAACATTTCCTTAATTTTATTTATTTATTTATTTTTTAAATGAGCTACTTGCTTTTATTCTTCCTTCCCCTCCCACAACCATCTGTCCCCTTCTGCACTTATATCCAGAAAACAGCTCTGGAGCATCTAGAAATGACTTGGGCACAACTAAAAGTCTTTTGCATGAGCTATGACAGCTTCATTCATTGTCCAGTGCAGTACCATTGCTGGCTGTGATGGTATTGTGGATAGATGCAAGACTTTTCTGGTAAGATAAAAGATTTTTCTTCAGATCTCTTGCATACTGATTCTAACTGTGTTTTGGATTGACCACCTAAGTGAGTGCTGCCAAGGTTTAAAAGGCTGAAAACAGTTAGTTAGAGTTACGGTAGCTCCAGTAAGTTCTGCTTACTGCAGCTAAAGACCTTTTTTGTAACAAAATGAACTAGTTCAGCAAATATGTCAAGTCCTGAGGCTCTCTTTTATTTTTTCAGAGGATTTAACTATGTCATGATCCTTAGAATTAGAATCATAGAATCATAGAATAGTT
>NW_009911993.1:0-5079 GCF_000696875.1 Nestor notabilis
GAGCCACCTTCCCCGCTCCAGGCACCATCAAGCTCTTCTTCACACCGCTGCCTGGTGCCCTCCAAAACGTGGGGATGGCTCTCGCTGGGGGCTGCAGGGTGCCCCGGACACCTGCCCGTGGGAGCAAGAGGGGGGACCCCTCAAAGAGCACAGGGCTTTTTGGGCGTCTGAGCCTGGCACCAGCCCCAGGGCAGAGCGGGTGCACTGATTGCCTCTTTTGCCCTGGAAAAGCATGAGGTGGAGGAGGATTTAAATGAAACCAGGGATTATAGTAATGCCGGCCTTGGTGATCTGTTGGAGGAGATGGGGAACAAGAGAAGCACTGCGGGGTGAGGCAGCTTCTTGCCCCAGTAGCACTGGGGAAGAGCCCGGGGCCATGAGGTGTTGGCAGTCTGGGACCCGGAGACCCTGGGGGATATGGGGTGCTCCTTGGGGCACCAATGTACACACCAGCACCAGTGCAGAAGCGCAGGGTGCTGCTGGTGCAGGCAGCAGACCCACCCCACAGCACTTACTGGGGCTCTCTCCAAACCAGTCCAGGTCTCTGTGCCAGCCCTGCCATGCTGGAGCTAGCCTCGGAGCATGGCACACCTCCCCACCAGCTCCCTTTGCCTTTTAATCCCATTATTCGTCATTAGTTATTTATTAGAGATCTAATTTAGTTTGTAAGAATACCGAGGACAGGAGGGGCAGGCACCTCCTGAGCAGGACAGAGCCTGCTAAGGCAAGATGGGCACAGAGCTCTGCAGCAGCACTATGCCACCTCCCGACCCCCTGGACCACCCCGGGCAGGGCTGGCAAATACCAAAGCCTCAGGGGATGCTGCTTGCATTCTCTTTACTGTCCTCTGCCCTTTAACTGAGAGATACTTGTCTCCCATTCCATGGCCTTCCTCCACTCCTCCAAATGTTTTTAAGAACCAACTATGACTTGGGCACCATATGGGTAGGTGGGTGCTAAGGACAGGAGAAGCAGTAGATTTGGACATCAACAATGGCCTGGTTTGGGTCACTGTTGCACTTGTCCAGTTCCTTGAGAAACTCACTCTTCGCTGGTTTTGGGTATTTTCTACAATGTACAACTCACATCACAGGTTATTTCTCCCCCAGGGTTAAATGTCCCTGATGCACACACCAGGTCTCCCCATCCTTCTGCATCACCCAGCAAGTACCCCCAGGCCCTTGAGTGAAAACAATCCCACAACTGGGTTTGTCTTTTCCCAAGGGAGGAGCAATCCAAGCTGCCTTCCCTGGGCATTTATGGGGTACTTATCTCCTCTCACTGTATGTAGGGGTTTTGTTTGGGCAAGACCAGGATGGTTAGCAGAATCTCTGGTGTTAACCAGCCACGTGGCTTTAGCTAAATTTATATCTCAGTGTTTCCATGCCCTGTTGCCCAACACTCTCAACATAGTCTTTAACAGTCTATTATATCTCTCAATCTTTCCAGAGGCTTGTGGGGGATGTGATAGACCCACTCAATGCTGTGTTTCTTAGCCCAGGCATTTATGAAGTTATTTTGGAAATTACTCCCACTGTCTGATTCAATCCTTTCTGGGGCCACAGGATTTCACGTTGCCACAGAATATGCCTTTTGAGGTGTTTTCATGGTGTTTGGGCAGTGCATGGTTTACAGACGTGACTCGCCTTCTCCTTCAGTGGCTTCAGTGACTTGTCTTGTGGGACTCCACACAGCAGCTTTCCACTTCTGATGGTTTCCTACAACACGACAGGACCCATCAGTAAACAAAGC
Source organism: Nestor notabilis (assembly GCF_000696875.1). Classification (NCBI taxonomy): domain Eukaryota; kingdom Metazoa; phylum Chordata; class Aves; order Psittaciformes; family Psittacidae; genus Nestor; species Nestor notabilis. The sequence goes on from NW_009911993.1 coordinate 1,753, forward strand.
GTAACACCCTTCATCTTCTGCTAATTCATTATGTGGTGGTGCCTCCTGGGCACTGAGCCACGTCCTCAGGCGATGCTCCAAAATCTCTGCCTTCTGGCCAGTCCATGATCTCTTCCAGGATTCCTGGGTGGTTGCGTTTCCTCAGTGGAGCTCATGGCGTGATCAGCTTCCTCCATGTTGCACTTATTGCATGATGTGTAGAGGAGACGTTTCCTTTGAACACCCAGTGTACCGTGGGCAGTTGTGGTGCCACAAGAAGATGTGCTTCTCTACCAATAACTTCCGAAGCAGCTCGAGCCCTGCCATATGCTGCTAGTATCTCTTTTTCAGCTTCTGATCCTCAATACCCCTCAATGGCTCCAAAACCCTAATGATTGACCTTGGGTTTCTCCTGGTGTTTTCTGCCAGAGGCTCCATGTGAGACCATGCTGCAGAGTGGAGCACATTTTGCACAGCTGGTCCTGTCTGGACAGGCCCAAGAGCACAAGCCATTTCCTCTCTGATATGCTCAAAGGCTTCTTGTTGCTAAAGGCCCCAGTCTAAATAGTTCCTCTTTCAGGTTACTTGGTAGAGAGGGCTCACAAGCTGACTAGAGCGTTCAATATGCATTCTCCAAAATCCCACAAGGCCTAGGAAAGCAAGTGGTTCCTTCTTGTTAGCTGGTGGAGACACAGTTGCTATCTTGGTGATCACATCCATAGGGACATGACAGCGTCCATCCTGCCATTTTATTCCCAAGAAATGAATCTCCTGCACAGGTCCCTTGACCTTGCTTCTTTTTATGGTGAAACCACCTTTCAGAAGAACCTGACCTGCTCTTTTTCTTTCTCAAACACTTCTGCCTTGTTGCACCACATGATGAGACCATCAATGGATTGTAGGTGTTATGGGGCATCATGCTTTTCCAGTGCAGTTTGGGTCAGTCCATGACAAACGGTAGTGCTGTGCTTCCACCCCTGGGACAGACAGTTCCTTGTGACACTCTTCCATGGGAAAGCAAACTGTGGCCTGCATTCCGCTGCCACAGGAATTGAAAAAACCCACACTGGCAACGTCATTTGTAGTGTACCAATTGTCTGTCTTTGGCTTGGATTCATCCTGGACCTCTAACATGTCTGGTACAGCAGCACTCAGTGGCGGTGTGACTTCCTTCAGGCCATCATAATCTACTGTTAACCTCCATCCAGACTTTTGCACTGGCTATATGGGACTGTTTAAGGCCCAGTGAGTCTCTCTGATCGCTCCCTGGCTCTCCAGTCGAGGCAGGCAGGCAGCAATCCACTCACCTGGCTGGTGGCTGTAATCTTCCTGCACGTCTCAAAGTTCTGATGGGTTCAGGTCTGAGTTTCTGCTTCTTGTCTGAATTTGCTCACTGTCTCCTCCAGTTTCTTTGCTGAAGGACCAGCTTCTCCATCAAACCCCTTCTCTTCTTACTCCTCCATTACTCGCCAATGATATGGACCCATTGACCTCCTTGCGCACTGTTTGTTTTTCACTACTGGGACAATTACTGTAATTGTTTTTTGTCTCCTAGCACAGTGCTGGAAGATGCTGGTTTTCACTGGGGTAGGCAAGGCACCCTTCTGTCAGGTGTTGTGTTAGTTACTTGCCTGCTCAGGTGTAAAGTCCCAGGCTATGAGAGGTGATACCTGCCCATGGCACTTGCCCAAACCCTTCCACACGCTCTGCACCCAGGGACCGGCCGCCTCAGGGCACGTTTCAGTATCGTCTCACCCAAAAGTTGTCTTCTCTTGCACCTGGACAACACCAGGTTCCACAAACCCTGTAATATGCCAACAGTGATAATCAGCAATAGTAAACAGCTTACGTAAGGGAGAGAAAGGACCTTGGGAGCTACATAATAAACCCACCCACATCAGTGCTGGGTAGGAAGAGGGAGGTGTATTCCCTCATCCTCCCCACAAGATAGCTCCCTCGGCACAGCAAGGCCATCAATGCCAGGGCAAAGCACACAGCTTCTGTTTGTACTAACATGTTCCCAAGCTCAGCAAAAGCAAGAGATAAGCAGTGCAGCCAGCAGGCTCCGTGACGTGCACAGAGGCTTGCTACTTAGCTTAACACAAAAATGCTGCTGCCTCGTGCCCTGCGTTGGGTGCTAAAAGGGACTGTAGTGGGTTGACTTTGGCTGGACCACCAAGCCACTCTGTCACTCTCCCTCCTCAGCAGGACAGGCAGGGGAGAAAATAAGATGCAAAAGAACTCATGGGTCAAGATAAAGGCAGTTTAACAAGGCAAAAGCAAAGGCTGTGTGCAGAAGCAAAGGAAAACAAAAGATCTATTCTCTACCTCCCACCAGCAGGTGATGTCCAGCCACTTTCCCAGGAAGCAGGACTTCAGAAGACAAACATCCTAATAACGTATGTCCTCCCCCACCACTTTTGTCTTTTACTGCTGAGCAGACATCGTATAGTATGAAATATGCCCTTGGTCAGTTCGAGTCAGCTGTCCTGGTGACAGGAGGTGCATTGCAGAAGCAGGGCTCCCTGCTGAGCCCCTTGCAGACAAGAGCAGGAGGGAGGCACTGGGGAGCTCTTGGGAGGACTGGTGCTTCCCGTGGTGCCTGGGGAGGAAGCCGAGCCCTGGCATCACGGGCAAAAGAGGAACAGGATTATCTGGGCACGACCTTGTGCTTGTGGGAAGCCTGCCGAGAGCCGGCACAGCAGGACCTCGCCTGTGGGCCCTGGGCACTGACACCGGTTGCTGCTGGGGGGTTGGTCTGGAGATGGGGATGTTGCCCAGGAGCCAAGGGGAAGGGTGCCAGGGCAGTGGGGCACTGACTCTGCAGGGTGCTGGGCTCCTGGAGCACCAGAGGTTTCACTCCCCTGTGATCCACCCTACACGTGCCCGCTGCCTGGCTCTCACTCCCAGCTCTGGGTGTTACAGCAAACATGGGGAAGCTGGCGCCACAAGGAGCCCTGATACAGCTCGTTCCAGTGGCCAGCTCATGCCCTGATGAACTCACCACACATCCTGCACTGCAGCTGGAGCCTCTTCCTTTGTTCCAGCCCCATTCCTGGCCCTGCAGCTGCTTCTCCAAGGCCTGTACATCAGCTCCAACCCACAGCGTCTGCTCTGAAACACCCCCAGCATGTGTACCTTGGCACCCCTATTTCCTCCAAGCCCATGGCTCTGAGCAGTGGCTGCCAGACACCCTGGCACCCATTTCCTTCCCCTCAGGACCAACATAGCTGGAGCAAAGCTGGGGAAGGCTTCTCCCATGCACCTCCCTCTATGCAGCACAGCTCGGGCTGCCCCGAAGACGTGCCCTGTGCAGTTTCCATGAGCTCACGGGCTGAGGCAGTGAGG
>NW_009911993.1:5095-5400 GCF_000696875.1 Nestor notabilis
TCCCCAGACACAACAGTGCAAGTGGGGGCTTGTTCCAGCTCCACCGCAGCCCCAGGGTCGTTAGATGCTGAGCTGTGTGCCTCTGCCGCAGCCTTTGCCCTCACCCATCCCAAACTCAGAGCCCCTTGGCTGGTTATCAGGGATGTGCTGAGCGGCAGGGTGGCTGAGCAGGTAGCACCGTAGGAGGAAGCACCGGCCATCATTTCACCCTGATGCAGCTATGGAGGCAGGCTGGGGCTCCAGCAGACAGCGTGAGGCGCCTGTTGCAACACGCTTATCTGCTGCCCATCACCGTGCGCCGGTTC
>NW_009911994.1:0-9365 GCF_000696875.1 Nestor notabilis
TAACTATTCTATGATTCTATGATCTTAAAAACGCAGAGAGAAAAATCCTTATAAAAGCATAACTACAGGAATATGTAATGCATTCCCCCACCTGAAAAGGAATCCTGAGTAAGGAAGTAAAAGATCAGCCCTCTAGACTCACTGGTAACTGCTGAAATATCGCAATAGTTTAGCATTTGAAACAAACACTGTCTACTGAGAAAGAATGAGCTCCCTGTATGTTACACAACAGCAGACAAATACTGAAAGAATCAGCATGGTTTTTACCTGAGTTGACATCAGAGTCTCGCAAAATAAAGTGCCCTCACATGCAACTTCTCATCCAGGAGAAGAGCAGGTGAAATTCCTCCCATATACAGCTTCAGAATGGCTAAGCTAATTTAGCCCAGCTGTCTTGCCTGCTATGTAAAACCTGAAGTTCTCCATCAGGCAGCCTCCTGGAAAACAGCACTGTGTCCACACCTGTGCCTTCTAAAAACTCACTGAATTGCATCTTCCCAGACAGGACTATTTTTTCTGGAGCCATTCTATACTCCGAGCCTTTTTGGAGACTAACAAAAAAGGCACAAGACTCTTGTTCGACCTGACACTGGACATTCCCAACACTGTGGAATTGCTCAGGGCCAAATGAGTGACCAGAAAGAAGAATATCAAATTGCATGTGGATTGCTTAGGATGCTTAGCAAGTCAGGTAGGACCTTTTTTTCGGTCGTGACTTCTAGGTAGGAAACAAAGCTGGTTTACCAGAATTTAGGTCTGTTTATTACAGAACAAACACTGCATGCTTGTTTAGTTTAATCCTCTCTTCCAGCAAAAGACTGTATATAGCACTTTGGTAGAAGAGGAGTGACTGAATCAAAAACATGAGATGAAGAATAGGAATGAAAACTTGTGACCCTACCTACAGGTCTGCCAATGAACTACTTTGGGACAAGTAATGAGTATCAGCCTCTAGCTGCAAGACGACACCTTGGAACCTCAAAATATTTACAAGATGGAGATTATTCCCCCCACCCCCTCCTCCTCTAGCCAATACGTTAATTTATTGGGTACAGGCCACATTGGCAATTTAATTTGAAATGCAGCTGGGCAGTCCCGAAAAAGACTCAAAGTAGGATAGTCAAGGACAAGTCAGAGTCCTTCAGAGGACTGTAAATTGTTTTTAACATCCATATTTTGACTTATTCTATGCTACTAGGTATTTCTCATATTATCACACTCAGAGGAAAATACTCATAACTAGTAAAGACTGACTTATTAGTCACAATATTTAATTGAAACCTTTGACTTTGCCTCTAAGATTTCAGCAGAGTACTGTACGTGCATGGATGTGGAAGCATAAATGACAAAAATCCATTTGGGAATTGTACTGTTGCCACCAAAATATGTTAGTGATTAAAGGAGGTCAACAGGTTGCTACAAAATAGCTTTGTACTAATTACACGGATTTTTTATTTTTTTTTTTAAGAGGAAGTAAAAGAAGTTCTAAAAAAAAACAAAAAAACAAAAACCAAAAAAAAAAACAAAAAAAAAAAAAAACAAACCAAAAAAACAAACAAAAAAACCCACACCCACACACAAAAAAAAAAAAAAAACCACCAAAAAAACCCCAACCATAATATACTCCACATCTCATAGATAGATTTCTTGGTAGTGAATTGTTTCATGTTACCCCTCGTATTCACAGGAGTAACCACTCTTTACCCAGATGTGTCAGATCTTTCAGATGCTGGAGGGCCTCTGATAACTCCTCAGGGGCTGCACCCTTCAGTGACATGTCCAATCCTAATAATGAGTAGTTAAGCTTTCCCTTACTTGAGTGGGCACAAACGCCTCAACTGCCAACCTTTACCCCTTAGGGACATGACTCAAACTTAAATGAAGCTTTAACCTCCTCAGTCAATCCCACTCCAAAAACATTCTCAGCCAGTTGCAAAATGTTGCTAAAATATCTTGCAGTCATCTCTGCATTCCTATAGAGAAAGTGCCCCTCCCTCCCAAGGAATAATTTTAAGAAGTTACTTTTAAAAGAGTCAAGAAAGATCCTAGAATTACAGATCAGTTAAGCTTGTTAGAGCTGCGAGAAGCTGATACAGTCCTCTACTTTCTATAACATTTTAGGTAATTACAGACTTGATAAAAATCAGTCCATCATCTGCTTCCTGTAAAGGAACACTGTGCTTCTCTAAGTAGTTTTCTTTCTTTTTCTTTGTTTGTCTTTAATTAGTTCAGAAAGATAAAGGTGGTTTAAAAGATAAGGTTTTTTGGAATTTCACCACCAAAAACAGTAACAGTGGAACACAGTCTAAAGAAAGTAACAAAATCATTAAAGCTTGCATTTTAAAGGTCTTGGCAGCTAATCCCAAACAGATACAGCATTTCCCAAAGGGAGAAATTGTGTCTTGCCATTCAGGAAACACAAAATTAGGCTGAAGCTCATTTCTCCAGAACTTTTAAAGTTTTTGTTGTGTTAAGCCATAATGAAGAACTACTTTTCAGCAGAGACGGTACCTATACAAAAACCTAGAGGCCTATCTAAAGCTAGTAATACTATGTAAACATATTAATGGGGAAAATACCAGAAAGAGAGAAGCGCTTTTATTGCCCCCTTAACCAAGGCAAATGATGATGATTTTACAAAATAGGGCAGTACAAACCAGTTGAGGTAAATTTAAGATGGATGTCTAAGTATTTAACCACTTGAGGTTAGAGTGTAAGAGCTTACTTACTAATTCATATGTCCCCACATATGTCATTTTTTTAGTATTGCTATCACAGAGCTCAATTCTTTTCTTTCTTCTGCTCTTACATGGTGCTGGGAAAATTAGATGAAGATTCTCTATCGCTAGGCCTTATTCATGCATTTCTGCATTTTCTGTCAGAACAAAAGCCAGATATGCAGAAATGACAAGTGTTTGTATCTCCAACTAAAATGAACTTCATATTTTAATATAAAGTACCTTAAGCATATTACACACTTAAAAATCCTAACATTTCTGAGCTGAGCGTACAGAAATACTGGATTCCAGTTTTTCCTTTCTCTTACACAGTATAAACACTATGGAAAATTCCATAGAGGCATTGAAAGTATGAATCGGCTTTAGAAGCAGCAATTCAGGAAAAAATCTGGAGCCTAAGCAGACTGAAGTATATCTTCCTGCTGAACAACAAAAAGACCTTCTAGGAAAATAAATGCATATAAAAACTTAATTACACCTCACACATAGAGACAGACTAAAGTTCTACAGGCAGCTTCAATTTTGTTTCTTCCCCAGTTTCATCATGTTCCATAATTTAAAGACCACTTGTTATATTGAAATTGTGGTTTGGATGTTATTTCTTTTTACCATGTTAAGTAGAAGTTAATAGTAAAAAAGTTATTTTGTTGCTTACATAGGTTTAGAAGCAGCAACAACAACAAAAACTGAATGACGGAAACCCATAGCTGCTTTTATATATGTTAGGGAACTGAACTACACAACAGTACATTGTACTCAACCAAGGGACAATTAAAGTGGTGAATTCTAAATGGAAGATCTCAATATGCCACGTAACTCAGCAGCATACACATATTGTATTTTTATTTTTGACCAGACAAATACATAGAAGTGTTGTTCTCCCTCAGTCTACCTTCTGCTCTACTTAGTGCAGTGAGTCCAACCAAAAAAGACAAGTCATGAAACCAAGCTGTGTGGAATCAAATCTGTGTGCAGTGGAGCAAGAGTTAAAGGTAGAAGTACAGCAGTTTTGGAGTGCTAACTAATATAACCATGAAGCTCATCAAGAAATGAATAAACCAAAGCTAATTTCTAAAACACTTTGTATATAATTATGTTTCTCCACTGCTTCAAGTTTGATCTTAAATCAAATTTACTTTGTGTTCTAGGATTTAGATTTTACTGTTTTCACAGATAAGACAATGAGATTAGTTGGTTGGGAGCACATAATTTTGAAGCAGTGGTCCTTGGTTACAGGCAGTCTAGTTGCACCTTTCTTGACACAGCTAAGTTTTCCTATAATTTTGGAGGTTTTGCTCCTGTTGAAGTGCATCATGGAAGAACTCTTGTTCACACATTAGATTAGAGCCAAAGAAAGAAAGAGGTTACCTGTTTTGGCAGTGATGAGTTGCAGAACCAGTGGTCGTCTTGTTATAATTCCAGAACCTCGTGGAAGAAAATCCCTAGAAACGTTAAATAAACAAAACAGAACAGTTACCACCCAGAAAGCACTGTCCAGTTACATAAGATATTGGACTAATTTGGAACTTCCTCTATACCTTCAGCTGCAATGAAAATAGAAAGCTGGTGGGAATGGATTTAAATCAAACACTACTGTAAAGTAGGGCTGTTAATTTTGGCTCAAAATAGGAGTATGACATATTATATAAAAAACTAAATTGCTAAAAATTAAATTGGGGTATTACCAATTCTATTTCTTCCTGACCAACACATAAAACGTCTCAAAATTCACCTTGCATAGTAAGGGTACTTGATGCCATGCCCATATTTATCAGCCTTTCTAAAATAGAAGCGTCCACACCATATCATTGATTTGAAGAGGGCATGGACATATGAATACACACACTCACACACAACAACAAAGCTCTGGTCAAACCAAATTGCCAGCACTCTGCACCTACTCTTTCACATACTTCTGTCAGTTCAAATCCCAAATAACTTTTCCAGCAAAAACATCCTCCCAGAAGTTTGCGTGAATGCTGAACACTAGAAGTATTCTGGGACAGCAGGAGGGAGTTTTCTTGTACCAGGAAGCAAACAATTAAGCAAAGAGAGCAATTCTGTCATATCATTATGCATCTCCATGATCCTTTCCATGCCTCCAAAGACAAGGAGACACCGAATGCAACCGAAACCCTAGAAAAACTTTGAATCAACTGTTTGTTAGTCGCAAAACCTATGATCAGAAACCCAAATTTTTTTTTTTTTCTCTTCGCAGGATCTTCCCCACTTGCCATACCTATTAAACTCTTAGAGATGAGGTTCAGTGATGCTGAATCACTTTCTTGCCTCTTTCAGGAGCATTGCTAACTCACCTCTCCGGCTCAGGTGAAAAGCAATGCAGCAAATGGTTAGGACATAAATTTTCAGTCAAATAGAGAGCTGATCTGGGTGACTGCGCTATTACATGTGCTAGTGCCAGTACAAAAGGTGAGGCAGCAATGTGCACTGTGTTTGGGATGGAAAAGGACAAGAGTCAGAGGAAGAAAGACACAGCCCTGTCAGCCCTTTAGACAGAACTGCTTAGATGGGTCTGCTCAAGCCTCTTGACAAACCACATCTTACCGTAATCACTGTGTGCCTTCATACCAACCTTGTACCACTTAATGGATGCCTGATTTGAGCAGTTCCCTTAAGGAAACACACAAACTTACAAGGTTTAAAAGAAGCCTAGAGCGTACATGTATGAAAAATAAAACACACAAATATTTCATTTCAGGATAGTATTTGTGCAAATCAGAAGATATTAAGTCTTTAGAGTCCCAGCTCAAGACTGGCTTAGGAATGCAGCAACAGCGAACCTACCTATCCAGTGCAGCAAGGTACCAAAGCTTTGGCAGCCTGAAGAGAAATATGGCAACTCTACCTGTGATACAAGCCTAAGATTTCCTTCCCAACCTAATATACAGGTGGAGAAAAAAAAAAGATTTAAAAAAAAAATAAAAAAGAAAATCAATCACATGAGCAAGAAGTTAAGGCTCTGAGGAACAGAACTGGCTGTTGGCTGTGCTCCACACCACTTTAGAACTCCCCAGCATTTTGAATGAAACAATGTTAATTTCTAGCTAAATAAAAATCTCACTTTCTCAGTACCTGTTAATATGTGTTTCCAGTGCTATTAGACTGCAAACTAAAGCTAAAGCACACCATAAAAGGAGAGGCAGTTCAAACACAAGCTAGCTCTTTAACTTCTATACTCAAACAGATCTGCAGGCAAAAGTACAATTAATTAGGAACTGAAGTAATCTCTAAAACAAAGTTATCGCAAAAACACCAGGCCTACTGATTTAAAACTGCTGCAAGGTTTTACTGCACCTGAGACAGCAACAGGATGTAAGAACTAGCTTAAAGAGATGCCAAAAGCTTTCAAAAGGTCTATCACAATTTCAATACCTATCAGTGGAGAGAAACCTGTGCCTCAGTGAGGTGCCATCTACTGACATTTTCTCAGGGGGAAGAGGAGAAGATTTTAATGGGAACATATTCATCCCTGTGTATGCACTGGAATTACAATAGCCCACGATGTAGAAAACACCTGTTAAGATACAATTTTATACACTGATTTTCAAGTACTTAACAGCTGATTTAAAATAAGTAAATAAATAAATTTACCATCATGAAGCTAAAAGGAATTGCCTGCCATTAAGGATAAACTGATCACACAAAACAAACTAGGGTCCTCTACAGTACCACATGAGGCAATAAAATCCTTCAGGGATTCTAAAGCTAAAAATACGTATCGATTTTCTGCTTCAGCCTAAGCACATTCAGAGATAAAGAACACTGCATTAATGCAACTCCCACTTATACAACACTGACCTTTTCACAACACCAAAACTACCAAGAAAACCAAGACAACAATTTTTCCTTCAGAACACCCTCTTAATACATCCAAAGAAGATGGTATTTGATAACCCTCTCTAGTAAGTTAAACTATCATTAGAAAGCCCACTGTCTGTTGAAACAAGCATCAGCAGAAAGAGGTTCCTGCTCAGGAGAGGGTGAGCTGTGTTGATCGCATAACCAACCAAATAGTACACAGCAGAAGGACATAGGTTTCTCCCTGAAATGCACAGTTTGAAGAAGAAAAGAAGACAGTAAGTGAAGGAAACAAGGGGTTCATGGGGAGAGTTCAGGAGAAAACTCCACCCCACCCTCCCCCTTAACTGCTGTAATTCTACATAGGAGACAACCACCTGAATCAAGAAATCTGCCCCCACAGGAACAAGGAATTAAAAAAAAAAAAAAAACCCAAAACAAAAAGCAAAAAAAAACAAAAAACAAAAAACAAAACAAAAAAAAAAAAAAAAAAAAAAAAAAAAAAAAAAAAAAAAAAAAAAAAAAAAAAAAAAACAACAAAAAACAAAAAACCAAACACATCCCCGAATCTGAAGTTTCAGATTCAGCCACAAGGCAATGGCATCCATGCACTTTCTCTGCACAACCCAAATCAGACGTCACAAATAAATACGTAAACTCTACTTCTTGAAAAAGGCACTTCTTTAAACACACAAAGAAACGTGAGTCAAATCTGAGACATAACTGGCATTTGGGGGGGGGGGAGGGGGGGGGGGGGGAAGAGGAGGGGAGAGGAGGGGAGAGAAAATGGAGTTAGACCACAACATAGTGCCACATTATGATCCTAGCAGCAAGGGAACCCAATCAAATAGCGTACACTGCTTCTCAGAAATGCCTACTTTGACATCCACAAGGCAGGATGCAGGTCTTCTCCCAATCACCTTAGTATGGAAAGCATTCTACACAGGGTTTGTTTGCCAAAAGACACAAACAAACAAACAAAACACACACCAAAAAAAACCAACCAAACCACAATGTATTAGGAATGGCCCAACCCCCTTATTTTCCTCCTTCAATTACTACTTAAATAAAATGCTTCTCAAAGAAGAAAAAAAGTAGCTGCAGCAGCAAGAAATGTAATAGGATTGAACACAATGGAGTCACAGGTTCCTTCTGACCGAAAGGATGATACCTCTCAATGTCCTGGTGGCACACTCAACATTCTTTTAAGGACAGCTTCAAAACAGCTGCTTTTCCACACCTTTTGATCAATGTTTCATAAGAACTAGGAAGAAAATTAAAAAAAAAAAAAAAAAAAGAAAAAAATCACATCGGAGTTGAAGCAGCTGCAAAGAAATCCATCTAGAAAAAAGTACATGCCTGAGAATTCGAGCACAAGGACACCACCACCAAGGGAGAGAAAAGGCTGTCCTCTGTGGCGGGGGGAGAGAGTCTGTGAGTACTTGTGTGCACAACTGCAAGAGTACTTCACAATAACAAGGTGCAGGAAACAAGAATGGAACACATTGTGCAAGAATGCATCTGGAAATGAAAGATATGCTCCTTTAAAAGACATGCATTCTGCATTCAGAATCAAACTACTTTTACATCTTCATTCTTACAGCATTTTCAGCAAAAGGTACCCTGCTGACAGCAGCTATAGCAGCTCAGCAGCAATGCTACTGTGACATGACAGTTCGGAGATCAGCAGCAAAGCCAATCTGGTATTGCCTAGCCAGTACTGAATATATCAAATGCAAATAAGATGCAAGCAGCCAGATCCTCTAGAACATCACTCCAATAACTCTTCAATCTCAGAATGTACTCATCTGTTAGAATACCATTAAATATTTTCAAAAGCAAAATATTTTCATGGCCAAATAATTTTTACCCTAAGAGCTGTAAAATTACTGATGTCTTACTGCACAACATAAACTGTTCTGTCTTCACTCTCTAATACTGCTCATTTCCAGTATGAGAGATCTGGACAATTACATCTACTAAAACATTTGTTCAAAGTGTAAAGGTAACAGGTATTAGTCTGAATTTGACTTGCTAAACCCCAGGTCTCTAAAAACTGATGTCATAGGATGGTGAAATAAGTTATCAATTGCCATTCCGCTACCGTAGCAATTTATAACAAGAAGACAGGGAGAGGTCTGATCTTTGCTACAGTAGACAACTTCACCCTAAAGAAAAAAAAAAGAAAAAAAAAAACCAAAAACAAAAACAAAAACCTAAGTTCATGTCTCTGTAGGATCTTTCCTTTACCACATCATCTGCTGTGCCTGACAGTCAGAAAGCAAAGAAGCTGGAAAGTAATCCGACAATTCATTAGTGAGAAGAGTCCCATCGAAGAGATGGGAACACCCTTTCAAATTTCAGAAAGGGCAGAAACCAAAGTGATATGTTGAAAAACAAAGTAGGCGGGGTTCAGTGAGGTTGTCTCATTATAATACAGGACTATAGTTTACAAAGAAAGAATACATATAACAAACAACATATATTGTGTTCCCAGGGGATTTCCAGGTAGGGGAAAAGATTTCATTTAGGATCTCTCTAGGACACTAGCAGTATTTAATATGTTATAAAAAGAAAAGAAAAAAAAAAAGGCACGAAAAAAGAAGCAAAGCAGAAGAATCCCCAGTTTGTGTGAAAAGCGATGACACATCATCACTTAAACACGGTTTCAAAAGAGTGTAACTTAAATCTGCTTTACTTTGCCATCTAGTATTATGTTCTGCACTTACATCAGTTACATAGTCAGTATTATACAGAATAAATACTGATTAATTTACTTTAATACTGTCGTGGTTCAAACCCAGCCGG
>NW_009911995.1:0-14993 GCF_000696875.1 Nestor notabilis
GTGTGCAGCCATCCAGCCAGTTTTTTATCCAATGAGTGGTCCATCCATCAAATAGTTTAATATGAAGAGTTAGGAAATTAGTAATTTGTTTCTTCATCATGAATTCCGACATAAAACTTTACATGTCAGTAGTATATGGCAAAATCTAAATGTGCTAGGTTACTTGAAAAGTTTGAGTTCAACCACAAGAATGTGTCACTTTGATACTGCTATTATTAGGATGCTACTTTGAAAAAGCATAAGTATCAGAAACATGGTTTTCTACTTCCATTTTTAATGCAGGAACTTTTGTTCACTAACATACGGTTTATTGGCATGTTTTAACAGGAAAAGAACTATGTTTCAAAAGATTGTGGATGCAATTGAAAAAATGGAAACAGAAGAGGAGGCTATTAAATATATATCTATTGACCCAACCAAAAAAGAAGTCATCATGTAGGTGGTTAATATTTTACTCTTCATTCAATCAGTTATCTAGACCCAATCTTAAAAGAATTTGGGCATCTAAACATGTACATTAATAGTTGGTGTTATTGTCCAATGATGAGCACAACAATGATTTTATATTAGAAATAGATCTCAGAACGTGCAAAATGTGCATCCATCTGCACCTTAGATATTTAAATTCCTTTAAAAAAAAAAAAATCTAGACCTTTTTTTTTCCTATTAGCATCCTAACTATACTCCTGTTCTATGTTTTCAAAGGGCTATGATGATGACTGGATGTGATCTATCTGCAATAACCAAGCCTTGGGAAGTGCAAAGTAAGGTAGGTACTTTTTGAATAGCCAAAACTGCATTTCCATCTATCTTACTGCCTGTTTGATGCATAATCATAAAAAAAAAAAAAAAATTACTTGTTATCAGCTGATATTTAATATCTGCACGCAACTGAGTTTCCGAAAACAACCTCTATTTTTCTGTCACTGAGAGCGTAAGGATTCCATGATGCCTATCCCCAACCACTCTACAGTTGTTCCACCCTTCTCTACTTGTCCTTCAGCTAAAACTGGCATCCCTGACTCTGTCAGTTATCTAGCTACCCTTAAATATCACTCAGCTATTTTTGTGCTATCCAATTTTTTCTATTTTATGGATACTTTTAAGATACAGATTTAACAACAGTACAATTTGAATTGTGTCTATTCTGTAGATCTTGGTGTCTTTGCAAAGCAGCTTAAACACGCTAAAAATAAATTCTGTAATACAGCGTGACACTGCTTTGTACGTAAGTACTGCAAGCACTCTGTTACTTAGTGACCATCACACTCATCACTCAGCCTTACAGGAACAGGTTTAACAATGCAAAAAACAAAATACAAAAAACCCCAAGATGCTTGTGAGGCCTTCTAACTAATACATATTACAAGTACTAGAAGACTGTTACAATGCTAATATTGTCTTGTTCCAGTTGACAATGATGTATCATATACTCAGCATGCACCATAACACTGGCAGAGATAATTTACTAGAAAAAACCTTAAGTACACCAGAGGGTATCTGTAACTTTTAAAGAAGCACTTGACTACCTCTATGGGAATTAAACAGTGGAATTCTGTGTTTGACCAAACTCCCTGTTTCTGGAGAAGTTTTATACTACTCAGAGATGATACAGCTAGCGAGAAATTAGTTCTCTTTTTGTGGAAGGGAAGCTGGTAATAATAGTTAAGTAGTAAAAAGTAATATACCAGTTCTCAGTCAACGTTTTCACATTTTCTGAAAAGCTTGTTTCTTCTGTTTATTAATTTAAATGTACTGCTTTCTGCTGACACTTCCACTGAATTGTGCTTTTCAGGTTGCCCTCATGGTTGCAAATGAATTCTGGGAGCAAGGTGACCTGGAACGAACTGTGCTACAGCAGCAACCAATTGTAAGTACTAAATAATTTAACTGTATTAAGCAACATTAACTGCTATTAAAACATTGATTAGATAATAGGCCATGTTGCTTACTAGATCATTAAACCAAAAAGCATGACAACTATGTAATCTAAATTACCATTATTCTGTTCTAGCCTATGATGGACAGAAACAAAGGTGATGAACTTCCTAAGCTCCAAGTTGGTTTCATAGATTTTGTGTGTACATTTGTGTACAAGGTAAGAATAGTTGGCTTTTTTTGTTTTCCCACTGCATCCGTTCTGATGGCACAGTTAGTGACAGACTTACAGGTGAAAATCTCTAGAAAGCAGCAGGACTTTTGGTCACAGGGTAAACAACTATCACAACCACCACAATATTTCAGTCTTCTGTTGTAAAGAAGAATTGCTTCCACAAAGCAAATTCAAGAAATGTGGGTGAATATCTCAGTGAAACTTGAGCGCGCTGAGGTTTTGTTACTGCTTTGAAAGACTGGGTTAGAAAGCCCAGACAGATTCTTCACAGTCCCAGTTAATCTATGTATGCAACATGTGGATGGTTACAGAAAGCTGTTAATGGCACGGCAAAGGGAATAGGAAACCTGTAATATTGTGGAAATACAGATACTTTCTACCTTCTGTAAGGCACTGAAATGTCAACATTATTAATTCCTATCTAGCTTTTAGTATTATCCCAAAAGGTCACACAGAAAAGTGACATGCTATACTTTAACATCTTCAGATACATCTTCATCTGCTTGGAATCTATTATAGGATACTAGACATTTTTATTATATCCTGATAATCATATAAAATATCGTGCATCATAGTTACAGTTGTATCATATGTATCAGACTATCAAATGTGGAATTAGGGAAGACTAAAATGTGCAGTATGTAATTCAGATATTTCTAGGTGCACAATAGGGCATTAATATCTCAACATGGTATTTCAAATAATATGCCACCACGGAATGAGCAAGAACCTGCTTTCAAATGTGCACCAGCTGGTACTCACACTATTTCTTTTATAATGTTTTCTCTTCTACAGAAAAGCCACTACCAGAGATAGAACAAGTACTTGAAAAAAAAAGTGAAATCAAATAAAGTCAGTTAATCCAGCATATATACTGAATTAGAGTTAAGAAAAAAAATTAAATGTTCTCTCTGCAAAGCAGCAGTATTTCAAAACTCCAGACTTTACAAATCATCAGTGTTACAGATTTTTAATTTACTAATTTAAATTGTTTGTACAGGAATTCTCGAGGTTTCACAAGGAAATTACACCTATGTTTGATGGCCTTCAAAACAACAGGGTTGAATGGAAAACACGAGCTGATGAATATGAAGAGAAGATGAAGGTCATTGAGGAACAAAAGAAAAAGGAAGAAGAAGCAGCTGCAAAAAAAGGTTAAGTAGCTTCTAAGATTTTCATTTATATCTATTTGTAAGGCAGTCAACATATTCTCTCTTTCAAATTCACTCACGTAGTGCACTTGTGCAATATTCTGTTAAACTTTATACTAATGGCATGCAAGTTCTGAATTAGCCAATTAGCTCTACCTTTACTTGGAAGAGGAGTAACCTTTAAAGATTACACAAATCCACTGACCTCGTTTTACAAACTGCAGAACTATAGAAAATAGGACCATCACAAAAGTGAAATGAATGTAACATTTCTTTTAAGACTTATAACTGAATGTAATTTAACACTTACTTATGACTGCTGCAATCACCTGAAATACTAGAGATGTATAAATTCTGTGTGGCATCAGCCTCAAACATATTCAACTGCTTTTAAGTTGACAATGAAAAGCATAAGAAAAAGAGATGGGAATGGATAGTGTTCATTTGTAGCATAAAAAAGCACTGCAAATTCCAACCTCTCTTCCAAATTTAAGATAAAGCTTTTGGCTCTAGTTCCCTACATTCAGTTTCTTGGCTGAAATACACTCTCTCATATTACAAATTTAACACTGATCTTCCTATCATAGCTCAAGTCTTAAAATTTAAAATATGGTTCCGCGTAAGATAACCTAGAAAAGAAACTGATTTTACAGGAAGTGAGAACCCTATCACTCAAGTGTAAGAGTGAAGAAAGTCAGTTATTTTTGTTCTGTATTTCATGTGGAAGAGCAAGTCAACAGCTCTGCCAATCAGCCAAGATGACTGAAAAGGTTCAGAGATTAAAACAAAACCTCATGGGTTTACTATAGTATGATTTACCGTCAGCCAGTTTGAAGAAGAAAAAGTTAGTTATACTCTGTGTGTTTCATATCTTTAAAACATAAATGAGTACTGAATAATTTGTTAATCAGTGCCTGTGGGCAGTAGGTGAGTATTTTTCACATTTCACACAAAAGCAAGACTACTCAAGGCCATCAATTTAATGTCAGAGTGTGAAGTGGAACTAGAGACTTATTGGCTCCTAAAATAAATTGCACTAGGCTAAAATTAAAAAAAAAAAATGTTGTAGCAAAGTGGTTACAGTAATTTTTAAAGTTATGTAATTTAATCAAAGTAGATTTTCAAAGGAGAAGTTTAATAAAAAGACTCAAATACTGTTATTGTAATAAATTTACAAGTAGTATTTTGGCCTGTTCACACTGTGATACCACTTACACACACTTTCATAGAAAGTATGCCCACCCCATTGTCTCCCAAATTTACTTTTAAAGACTTTTTTTTTTTTTGCAATTAAACATATAATCTTATTTATTTAAGATTAATTTATTGCTGAGAACTAGCTGGTCGCGAATATGAACAAAGTACTCCATCCTTACACTGGAATCTAAACATCCGAATTTTACAGAAATACCAGCAAAACAAAACACAAAACACCTGGGACCTACACATAAACCTCTTTACATTTGCTTTCTTGGCAAAAAGTTTAGTTACTGAAGTCAGATCCTATGTCCTTAAGCATAAGCTTCTTAAATTAAAATTAAATTATACATTTAGGAGAGTTAGGTATTCCTACTCTCATTTGAAGTTAGGACCATCTTATACTACTGGTATTTTGGAATCACTTAGTAACTGACTTAAGAAGTATTTTCCCACAAGGAACCTTACACAGCCAAGCACTGACAGACTGATTTTCAGGAGCTAAGGATCTGGCCTTTGCATATTATAACTGGTATCACAAAATGTAAGTGAACTATTTTGAATCTTTTTACACATGCACTGGAGTGAGTGAGGCCATGCACATTTGTGAAGAACAGATCTGACACTGTCAAATCAAGGCCATGTAAATATATGGGTTTGTTAAGTCAGTTCATACAAACAATAATTTGATACAGGCTGAACCACAGTGGTTTCTCTAGATCACACTGACCTGGCTATTCTTAGCCATTCAGTAGACAGAAAACAAAATGAACGTATTTGCTGAACCACTACAGTGGAAAGTTCAGAACAGAAACTAAACCAGAATACAGTATTAAACTAAGAAAATAAAATACGTAGTTAGTAACATAGTGTTGATTATATCCACAAATTACAGAGGGTAGGACACTGATTATGTGACATGTTTCAATGCAGGTGGAAAGGGTCGAAAATGACCTAGTAACATGGTGATCCACAGCTTTCAAATGTAAGTTTTAATTCTAATATTGGTATCTTAACTTAAATGAACCTGGAAGCGCAACTTATTACATTGAAAGAATCTTAACTATGACCAAAGAACATCTGTGGAATCATTTGAGAGAGACAGTAAAAGAATCAGTAGCTATAGATGACAAACATAAGAAGTGTCTCTCTCAGTTGGTAATTATAAAGGGATTCATGCAGGGTTGGATAAAGGTTTATACAATTAGGTCAAATTAAAGTGTTTGTGTCATCTGCTTCAAAAGTAGATTCACAGATTATATTGATCATGAGTTTATTTCTTTTACATGGCTTGCATATCTCAGTTTTGTATGTGTGGGACACATATATTTAACTACTGAAACTTTCCAGTAAGAGTGGTTCAGTGCGTGTTTGGTCCTTTAAGAAATGTTGATATCAACTGCTACACTATATGCACATATGTACATATAGCATGTGTTATTGTTTCATCTTCCATTTTCCCAGACAAGTAGTGAAATCACGTTCAATTTTCAGAAGGTCAAACACACATAATATGGATATTACAAAAGCAACATCTTTTTACAAGAAATTAGAGCAGCTAAAAATAACAGAAAATACTCACTTTCCTTTCCTTCTCTGTTTTTTAGCTGAAAATGACGCTGGAGGTGGTGGTGGAAGTGGAGAGGATGGAAAATCCAAAACATGTATAATTTTGTAATTGTTTGTCTCAGACACTCTTTCGGCTACAGAAAAAACATCTAGAAAGAACTTCAGTGAGCCCCAGTGGATTTCTGCTTTGTATAGAATAGTGTAGGTCAATCTCTTAACGATCCTCTTAAACACTCACCATTTGTTGGAAGTAATTTTAAATTGTAGTAAACAGTTACAATTAAAACTGGAAAAGAAAAACTAACGGTGCAAAATGAGTTAACTGTGCGCTCTAGATATTTTTTCATGTCACTCAATTTATATACAGTATTTTTATTAAAATATGTAACTTCTGCACACTGTCCAGAAAAAATATGAGTAATTTTGACAGATCTTATATGAAATTATTGATTGAAGTCTTTTATGTACAATTCAAACAAAAAAATTGCCATTTTTGTTAACTTGTATATTTAGATTTTTATATTAGGTGTATTTCCTTCATCCGGAATGGTGTTCTTTTCCTTCATTCTCAATACTAAAGTTCTAGAGTAAACATCACCTTCACTTTAGAAATGCTCAACACAGTTCCCTCGCTCATATTTACAAAAAGCTCGCCCACAGTACACAGTATTTTTTCAAAACCACCAAGAATAAAACTGTAAATTGTAGCCATCACTCAGAGAAAACACTCTATTGCCCATATGCAAGTGTCTCTGCCCACAATTCCCAAACTGATCAAAAATATAAAAAGGCAGTCTGTAAACATCATGCTTTGCATACGAGTAAGAGTTTACTAACATACCTATAGCAGCATATCTACAGCAGGATCTACAGCCAAAAACATTTTAAAACACCTCGTGTACTCCCAATGCACCTTTTTAAAAATGCAGTAAATTATTCAAAACCCAATGAACTGGCACCAATTTAATCTTGGGAGGGAGAGGCTAGCAGAAGTAGAGCACATCAGAATTCGTATTACGTCCCTTCTTACAACCAAGATGACAGACTGCACACAAATTAGTTCTTCATAAACAACCATCTCCCTACCAAAACCTCCTGTTCTTGAAGAATGACAACAGACAGTTCCATATCTTCTACTCAGGTTCCACAAAGCCAGGTCCTCCTGCAGATGAAGGAAAATGGCTAGTATATTACATATGGATCTGAGCGTTCACTGGAACCAGTTCCAAATCTAAGAGGAGATGGATGTCAAATATAATTCCTGCAACAAACAAGTCTGATGTGCAGACTCAATCCTGCCACTTTTCTACCCCCTTTAAAAAAAAAACCAGACTCATGCCTTTTTTTTCCTTCAAGGGCCCTCAGCATCCACAGAGAAGGGAGAATGACTGAACGATTTGCCATATTATAGACTTTCCTAGGAATGGTCTATGAACATAGATACTTTGTGCAGCTACCACCCAAAATGAAAGGAATCCACCCCACACACATGCTTATTTATAATTGGGCCAAACATTCTATGCAAACTTAGTTATGACATAAAAGTGGGTATCATGTATTATTTTCTGTATTAAATGCAGATACTGATGAAAGCTATTTCAAGGTTGTTTTATCATGTAATTTTATTCCAACTGTATTAAATTATGTATTTAATATGTATACTGTACCTTTTATAACTGCATTTTAAAGACCCAAAGAGGAGTTAGTTATCCAGAACACATACTTAGTATGCAATACTTGAGGACACAAATATAGCAACACATTTGACAAAAGCCCTTTTGGGCAAGTTGCATAGATGTAAGTAGATTGCTGCAGATTGGATTTGACTCTCAACCAAGCCTGCAACACGACAGAGAATTAACCTTTAAATCCACCTTCTTACCTAAAGAAGTCTTCATGCAAGGCTACGTTTATTTCTTACTCGAGGACGCCCTAAATACGTCCTTGTACTGTTATCTATTATGTAAGTACAAACTGTTTAAAATGTAATTATGTTAAGTGATACTTGTAAATAGAGTTCTCAACTTATTCACGAGTGCATGTAAAATGTTCATAAATACACTGCAACCACCTCTGCTGTTACATTTTCCACATCGCTTACTATAAATACTTTCTATAAATATATCTACAGTGACAAGTACTTACCAAAAATATATTTTATACAACATTAACTTTCCTCAGTTTAACATGAACATTTAATTAAAAAACATTTAAAAAAGTTTGTCCTTTACATCCAAAGTAATTTTCATCCAACAACGAAAATAGCCACTGTAACTATTCATGCGCATTTCTTTGGAAACATAAACTAAAGAATGTTTAAAGCTGTGTTGCAATTTGAAGAGGAAGATGAATCCAGCAAGTTTCTCAAGCAATATACATTCTTTACTTGTATATTTAGGATTACACTTTAAAGAAAGATTAATGTTCAATCAATGTTAAGGAGATTGGAAACCACAGATGACATAAAAGTCACATGTACATCTCCAGTGGAAAGCCACACGCTCTATTTTTTACATCAAAAATTTCACCAATCAACCAGGGTTTTATAAGTGGAATTATCAGTCACATCACTTTATAACTAAAATTTAAAACAAGGTCACAATGAACTAAATTTTTTTAAGGATTAGGGGAGACATTTCAGATATACTTCATTTAATTCAAGCAAAATACATACTTGATAAAAACCGGCCTCCAACCACATTTGAAAATACTTACAAAGACTAATACCTGACTAATAACATCTACATAACCAATAAATTTAATGCTATTAGTTCTTGTTTAATAAATTAGAAATATGAATATATTAAAGTGTATGGCTTTAAACCAGTAACAGAATCTTCCGAAATGCCCCTTCACAAAAATCTGGCAATAACTGAAGTTTGGGACAAAATAAAAAGCAACCAACTTCTGTGATGTAACATCAATAAACTGTATTCTTGTTTGTTTACATCCTCTCTATTTTGAAGTTTGGGTGTCATATATCTTTTGCACTGAGCTGAAAAAATTATTTCTCTTATTTCATGAGTATACAGCCCCACAAGAAAAAGAAAGTTTTTAGACCTGAAGCCTTCTTTCTACAAAGATAATCTATCCAAATGGTCCGTATGAGTGACTGTAGAAAAGGTATGCTGGCAGAAAAAGGTCTCCAGGCCCTACTTATGACTGGATTTCCAGACTTTCATCTTGGCAACTCATGAAGAAAATCAGCCTACATCCATCCCTAGCTTCAGAGAAACAAGTCTTGAAAATACTCATCAAACTCCTCCTCCCTGTTAAAAGGAAAAAAAAAAAAAAAAAAAGAAAAAACCATGAAAGAAAGTTCTGCTTTGAATCTGTACCTAGGAGATGGTATTTGTTTGAAAAGATTTAGCAGACTTCTGATTAGAATTTGTGGCTAGTATGGATCAGTTTGATTTACTCACTACATTCCAATACCCTTTACATTTCCCAATCTATACAACAGAAGTGAGTTAACTGTTGGGATTTACTTCCAAGACAATTAATAGTATAGTAAGGGGTAAGACAGCAGTGGTATGGTAGTGGATTGACAAAGGTTCTCCCCCAGATTTGTCTCCCCTTTAAAAACACATTCTTAGGTTTGCTACATGGAAAGAAATTTGACATAATTTTGAATGTCAGTATACTCACTAAAATACATAGGAAAAAATCTCTGCCTTTGCAATTCTGAATGGACTCTGTATGTTCTACTAGCTACAAGTTTACTAGATCAAGCTCACCGTGATTTTTCATCTGCTTCTTGTAGAGGACCTTTCCAGAAGTCACCATCTGAAGGACCATCTTGTATATCACTGTTATCTGAATCTGTTATAAAATTTAAAGTGCTTATGAAATAAATTTTTAAAGATTTATTTTTTTTTTTAATTTAGATGATATACTTTTAGGAGCAATGTTTAATTGTGACAGTGAGAATAAAAACAAAGCTGTACTTTGCATAAAGTGAAAACGAAAACATTTTCCAATGTTATTCAATACACATCAAAAAGACTCTTGGCTATCATGATCTAATATTTTGGCCAAATATAAAAACAATCATGTCAAATCACTGATCTTTGACAAAGCAGCAGCATAGCACTTTGTTCCTAAAATTAAGTGTTTATAATCACAAACCCAGAATTAAATTTCAGTTTCAACTCATATTAAATGAATCAATTACTTCTGCTTGAATGACAACTTTTATCAACTGTGACTTGCAAGTGAAAACTGTCAAAACCCTGGATTACTGCATAACTGTTTAGTGTAAGTATACAAAAGGAATGATAACAAAAAACCCCAAATCTTGTTATTCGAAAGATGCCCAGACCTAAAAAACCAAATCTTCCAATACAGCTTTCCTGACAAGACAGACTTCGGATATGGTTTAAGTGTAAGAAAACCACTTCAGGTCTTCCTGTGTCTATCTGGGAAAGGCTAAGTGCTGAGGACATTCCTAAAAGTGTACAGCACATCAGAGCAATCAGAAGAAACAACCCCTTCTAGATAGTCTGCAGCATGAACTGTCACGACCAGGAGGTGGAGCTTGTGACTGGAAACAGGACTGGAACCACCGAGATACACAAGCAAGTCACTGAGACTGAGCGCATCCACCCACAAGAAGTGTATCTCTGGTACTACAGGTGGTAGGTGGAAAAGCTCTAGTTAAAGCCTAGGATTTATTTTAGTAGAGTACACATTAGTATCGTTCCCTCAAGGGAAATGTAGTAACTGTTATATCAGAAAAGTACTTTCTTTGCACAGCACACATTACACAGCACATATTTGCATACCTGGACCCATGCAATTATTAACAGTGTACCTATTTTGTACCCTCTACTCATTTCAGATTATTTCTATTCTGTATCTGCCCGTGTATTTATTCCTTAAACTTAAAAGATTTTCTTCTTAAAATTACTTACAGTTTTTCTCCAAGAATTTGTAAGCAATTATTTTGACCCTTCATATCTCTGCTTGTTCTCACACAGCATTCTTATCTTACAAAATGTTAACACTAAGACCAATGACAAATGACTATGAAATAATAGAACTTATCACAAAAACATAAAATGCAGAAGATATTAAAGTACTTTACCTTTATCAGAATTATCTGAACCTTCTGAAGAAACTTCATCTGGAAAGAAACACCATTTAAAAAATAGTAAGTGTATCTTATCTGCTATCTTTAATTGTCTACAAAGATATTTCTATCACAGTATATTACACATAAACATGTGGGCATGCATGTACACAGCATACATTCAAAGAAGGCAAAAAGCAAAAAGATTTTTTCTGCATGAGTTCAAAGTTCATCAGTTTGAGCTCGAATATGTTATCCTAAGACCTGTGGTGTAAAAAGGCTATCTAACGTTTCTAAAAGGCTTTCAACCCCAAAGCCTCAAGGAATTACGTACTTCAGAACCCCTTCTGGTATGCAATGTCCAATTCCTGGACAATTTTATCTTGCACTGCATGTTTTTCAAAAGATTCTCCCTCTCTGTAAACGTCAGAAATGTCTCCTCTTTTTTTCCCCTTCTCAAAATTCATCTTTTTCCTGCACCTAGGAAATGTCACCTGAGAAATTTATCTTTTTGACTACCTGTATTACAATCAAGAAAGTTACATATCTATATATACACATATGGCACTATGTATGCACATATAGCTATAGCAAAACTAAGATTCAACTAACATATTTGAATGTTTTTAAAAATTAAACGTTTAAAATTTAAATTTACCTTTATGGGTCCTTTTCTTGGACTTCTTTTTTGCTGAAGATGATGATTTTGTCTTCTTAACTTTTGGCTCTTTAGAGTTTGGTTCAGCTCTGCCTCTTTTCTTGCGTGCTTTGACTTCTTTCCTCCTTTAAAAAAATGAATGCACACCTTCAAAATACGCAGTCTCAAGCAGTAGTAAATCTTAAGTATTTAATTCAGTCAAATATTCATCATTTTTTTCTGAAACCTATAACTAAACTGAAGAAAAAAGAATTAGTTAAAATGAGAAGTGCTTTAGAAACACCAAAGCTCTATAGCTGAAGACACAGGACAGGAATTATGAAGCTTCTAAAATGACACTAATGCAGGCAACAAGAACAGTGAATTGGCAATCAAAGATTAAAACCAGAAAATTATTTTATGACATGCCAAATTCTTATTTACACTGAAACCTTATTTTTTCTTTCAGCAAACTATTTTTATATATGTAATGAAAAAAAACACAGTTAATACAGGTCTTAAAATTTGTTTTCATATTTGATAGCAACAAAACCTGAGGCAGAAGAATCTCAAGTCTAAGAACCTGCTATGAACAACCCATGTATTTTATTTTCAGCCTTACTTATATAGGCTTATCATATGAACATAGGCTAACTTTTCCTTGCTTCTTTGCACAAAGAAATCAGTAAAATTGTTTCAAAGTAAGTATTACTCTGCAGCTGACGAAGAGAAAATGTTTGACCATGCTTATTCTGAATTCAAGTGAGTTTACAATTTTACTTCCAAAAAGAAGACAAATAAATCAAACTAATCTCATTTAGTGAATTCTTCTTAATATGTGCCTACACAGTGCTTTAATGAAATTGAATATTAATTAACTTTCGAAATGGATTAATTAACTACCTTGGATATATCCATCTAGATGCACCTTTGATCTATTACTTTAGAAAAGAAATCACTGTTTCCTATCTCTAAGGTTTCCCTTTCCGTTTATGCTTTTCAGGTAACTGTATGGCTTAAGTACTGAGCCATGCAACTAAGTTAATGCCACATTAAGATTCAAAAAATCATAAAAACTGAGTACCAATAGTTGTGGAATTCACTAAGGATATAGATAATAACAAAAAATCAAATCAAATCTTAATGCACACATTTTACAGGTTCAAAATTTACAATTTTTCTCTCCTATTAATAACTGATTCTCAAAGAACAAATACTCTAATGCAAAATGTCAAAGCACAGTCACTTGACTCACACATAAACCCACTATTTTTAAGAATAGAAAAAGCATTCCAGCTCTTAAACACAGCAAGAAGGAAAATAAAAAAGACAGTGTTTTGCATAAAGTTTCAGAAAAGAAAAATAATCAGTGGACTGAAATTAGCGAAAGGAAACTTTTGTGGGGGTAGGGATGGGATTCTTCCACTTTGAGGGATTCTGTACTTTCATTAGCACACCAATATCTACCTCTCAACAGTGGCAGGCCAGTAGCATTGTAAGAGCTCCAGAACTGAATCTGAAATCAGCATAAATGCAGTTCATTATCATCCAGCTAAAGCTTTCTCCCTATTTGCTGCTCATCACAACTTTAATCTATTCAAACCACATATTTACGAAATATTTCATTACCGGTGATGAAAGTTTAGTTTGTGGGAACACTCTGGACATAGTCCTGAAAAAAAGAGAATGAGAACATTACAGCAATGTATTTGACAAGCATGATTATTAAAACATTAATACATACACAAAACTAGATAGAACTACTATCTTCCAATTTCCATAGCTCTTCCTTCAAAACAAAGGTTACAATGTAACTGCAGCCAGGGTTGAGAAATATACCATGATGTAAGCGTTCAGTACAAACCCAGCTTTTACTAAACCTGGAGAAAGACCACAGGTTTAGCACTGGCAACTCTTCATAACAAAGTTATCAGCACTTACCATGTGCAGGTACCCCACTTCATGGATCTTTGTGGACAGACCAAATTGTTCTACAATTATACCAAAGATCCACAAGCCTCTTAGAGCTTTGCCAGAGACCAAGTGCTGCCACATGGATTTTCTTGTGCACAGAAGAAAATACATCATTAGCTTGTCTTATGCAAAGTAACTGTGTAAACTGTGGTAAATTTAATTATCTGATGAACATATCAATGTGTACACAGTATTGAATAAGAAAATCCCACTCAAGAGGCAAGAATGGAAAAGGAAGTGATATAATTAAAATTAGAATTTTCAGAAGAAAACAAAACTAAAATCAGTCGCGCTGAACGTGTGCAAGAAGTTTTCTGGTCCAAAGCCCTAAGGAATCCTTACACACCTAATTGATTAAGCAAGTACGGTGATGAAATCCTCCTTACAACATAGTACTGTCCATTAAAACTAGACATGCTTGAATAAAAAACATTTATAATCAGTTATCCTAATTTATGGCACCACCAATTATACTGCATGAAGTGTTCAACCTGTAACAACTTTGTCATATATAATGATAACAGCCATTCTCTCGAAATCAAGACCATCATACTACCTGTAAGTAATATAACAAAATTATCTCCTATTCAGCATTTTCCATTTTGTATGAACCAATAAGCATTATCATTGGGTCTCACTCAACAGTTTTTAAAGCACAAGGTATCTATCTTCTTTTAAATGTACATATCCTTGAAGGGCTGACTTACTTAATTTCACAAGCGCATTCCTCTTTTCACCATGTTCAACATAAGCAAAATTCACCTCCCAGCTCTTCAGGCCTTCTTTCTCATCACAGTGCTTATTGCCACAGGAAAACTGACCTTTAAAGAAGTCAAAAACAGCAAACCATGGTTCAGTGATTAACATGAATGGGTTTGGGGTTGTTAGTTTCAGTTTTGCTCAGGTTTTCCTTTTTATTTTCCATTACTTTCAAAGACAAAGCACAAATCTAAAAGTAGCATCTAGATTAAGGAAACAATAGCAGATAATGCAAAGCATTCAATCGTAATTGACTAGTAGTGAATATTAGCAAAGAAAGAACATTAACTTGAACTGTGTTTTACCATGTGTAGATGAAGACATATGTTATAAAATAGTAAGCCTAATACTGAACTCTGACGAAATGAATGTCACTACAACACATTCCATATCCTATATGATTACTTACTTAGAGGGTGATGGATCAGGAGGTGTGATTCAGAAATGCATCTTTAATATCAGTGAAGATCATGTAGGTACAAAACTGCGATGGGGATTTAATTTTGGGGGAAAACAGCCAAT
>NW_009911996.1:0-273 GCF_000696875.1 Nestor notabilis
CGGAATCAGGGGTTCAGCGAGAAATGCCCATGGCGGGGTGCGGAGTTCGGGGTGCAGGGAGGGAGCAGCTGCTCGTGCGAGGCTTCCGCAGACTGCCCCTGCGCTGCCACAGCCCAGCCAAGCTGTGTCGCGACATCCGCGGTGAACAGGGCATCACACCCGCACGGGAAGGAGTTGGACCCTTTGCAGGAGCTCCTGGTCTCTCTTGTACTGAGGAGCCCAGCACTGGACACAGTGCTCCAGACGTGGCCTCACCAGGGTCGGGCCGCGGGG
>NW_009911996.1:287-572 GCF_000696875.1 Nestor notabilis
CGCCTGCCACGCTCCTCCCAGTGCACCCCAGGATACTCCTGTCCCTCCTGGCTGCGAAGGCCGGCTCATGGCCAACTCATCATCCACCACCCCCAGCTCCTTCTCAGCTGAGCTGCTCTCCAGTGGGTCAGCCCCAACCTGTGCTGGTCCTTGGGCTTCTTCCTCCCCAGGGGCACGACCCTCCACTTGCCCTTGTTGAACCTCATCAGGTTTCTCTCTGCCCAGTTCTCCAGCCTGTGGAGGTCCCACTGAAAGGCAGCACAGCTTCAGGTGTGTCAGCCACTG
>NW_009911997.1:0-8365 GCF_000696875.1 Nestor notabilis
TATAATAATTATATAAATATATGTATGGTTTTGATATAGCTGTGCCATTATCATATTCATTCCCTGTGCCCAGTCCTGAGCTCTGCACATGTAATTGAGCTCAAATCAATCCTGTGCAAAAATTAAGGGCTTTTTCCTCCAAAGGGCAAAGTGGGCTGCGGAAGGGAGGAGGCAGGAAAATCCACCCATTTTGTGCCTGAAATGGGGCGCTCAATTCTACTTTAATGAATGGATATGCTTTTGCTTATGGAGGATGAGCAGAGGGTTGCAGCTGGAGCCAGCAGTGTTCAGGCAGATAAGCGTCCTCCCTGATCACCCCTCCTTCCCCTGCTGAGCAGCGCCCATATCATCTTCAGACCATGCCTGCTTTATTTGGCTCCATCTTCTCCTGGGTTCACAGATCATTGGTTTTGTGTAACTGCAAGCCTGGCAATAACCGGTGTTTGGAGAAATAATTGAAAAAATTTACAGTAGGAAAGGATTCTAGGAAGGGTTATTGAACGTACAGATGCCAAGCTTCTGGCTTGGAAAGTCCCTAACCATGAGCTGCTGCAGTCTGGTGGGTACTGATGATGCTGCCTCCTATTCCTGACCCCCTCTGAAGTGGGGGCACTGGGGTCCAGGACCTTCGGTCAGATCCACTACAACTGTTACCATGCATTTAGCTTAAAACTTCAGCCCTAGCCATCACATGATTTCCTGAAACTTTAGTTTAAAACATGAATTAATTTCTAACTCTCCTGCCAAGAAGAGTTGGGAAATACTACTCCTTTAAATGCAAGAGTAATATATAATTCATTATTCAACTTCACGACTTTGAAGCCAATATCACAAATTTTGGTGCCCTTCTACGTTTCTTTACCACTTTGCTGCTGCAGCGCTGCTAGCAAAGACCTCTTGGGATGGAGTTGTAACCTGTCAGCCAAGCCAGTGGGGTCTGGCAGGCCTGAAAGCAAACACTGTGGCAATTTAAATTTAACAGCAAAGCTGGTGTAATAAGCAGGCTCCTGTGTTTGGTTTTCATTAGTGTTTTTCATTAGTATTTTTCAGCTCCAGTATAGTTTCTCACAGAACACCTATATATCACAGCAGTGAGGAAGCTGTGGCACCATACCCATCACCTCCAGAAGGTTAATGCTCCCTGTGATGCTCTGCAACAGCATCCCTGCTCCTTTGTTCCTGAGGCTGTCCAGAGAAAAGACTTGATCCCTGCTTCCAGCTTATTACCATGTGCCCCAAAACCTGCACGAGGAGGAAACATGGGTTCCTGGAGGATGAGGTGGGTGCTGTGCAGCCAGGAGCCATGGCAGGACCCTCCAGCTTTGGGCTTCAGACAAATCAGCCCAATTCAGCTGCCCCTTGCTGATCACCCCCAGGCTCTGCAAGTTATTTCCACCAGGCCCACGCTGTGCCCCATTGCAGCTGAGCGCCATGTGAGGGTATTTACCCCTTGTAGTGGTCTCAGCATTCCAGGCTGGGGCAGGAGAAAGAGTCCCAGAACAGCTGCTAGGGAGAAACTTGTAAGCTTTTACAGCTCCGAGCCTGCTGTGTCAGCAAAGCTACTCCTATCTCAGGGCTGTTATCTTCCAACAGTGTAAATGTTTTCTAAATGAGATGAAAGGGAGCAGGCTGATGAATGCAGCTTTGCTGGGAAATGTTACGAAGTTTGGGAAGAGGGATGTTTGAACACCTCCCTATCTGTCCTTGAAGAGGGGCAGCTGGGGTGGCTCCCACCAGGAGCTGGCAGCAGTGCTGCACCCAGGAGCATCTCCCCCTTCTGCATTAAGCTGAAGTTATTTGCTTTTGATTCTGTTGTTTGTGCAGACCTTGCTGTACATATTTAGTGCCATCTTCCTTCTTCCTGACCTAGTGCCAGCGATTAAGAAGATGCTGATGCTGTCAGCTTTGGCACTTGCAAATTGGGCTCAGAGCATCCCATCGGCGTGTGGGAAACACTGGCGTGGTGATCATGGACTGTTTGAAAAGAAAGCCCATTGGCCCCTGTTCCCACTTAAAATCCCTACCAAACTCCTAACCTGGCGGCAAGAACACTATAATAAAGGTAAGACTTAAATCATGCTTAGTGCTTTCTGTTGTGGGATGGGATGTTTGAACTGTCTTGTCAAGTTAAACTACCTAGTTAAAAAAAAAAAAACAAAAAACAAAAAACCAAAAAAAGATCTCTTAATAGGCTTTTAAAACATTCCTCTCTTAATTGTTCGTTTAAGTGCTCTTTGGCACTTTGAGTCTTTTAGCCCCCAGAGCAAAGGGACAGAGGGGCAAAAGCTGCTAAGGGCAGTTTTCAGGCTTGAAGGGGTCATGGAAGCACCCCCCTTGGAAACAACCTCGCCACCTCTGAACTTCCTCCATGACGGTTTCTCAGCATCCTGCCTGAAGGGCCATGTTGTAGCTGCCTGAAGAGTGTCTGGGGAGTGTGGTAGCCGCTTGGCCTAGTTATCCCCTGGCCACTCCTCCCACCTATGGTCTGTGCTCTGCAACAGCATTTGTCTCAAGCAGCAGCTTTAGCATGAGCTAGGGCTCAAATAGCAGCCGAGGTGCCCAGGCAAGCTTAGAAGTGGTGTTACGGCAGCATCCTGCCAAGAATGTACGCGCCACAGGAACTAGATATTCATGTGTCAGTGGGACAGCTGCGCAGCAATCCAGAGGCTAGCGGCAGGAGGTGCCTGCTGGATTTGGATGCGGGAATAGGATGTTGCTTACAGAGATCCCTGCCGAGCCCCACAGCTCTGTGCTGGTGGTGACCGCACCGTGCCGCACTGGGTCACCTGAGCTCTCCCTGGAAGACCTGCCATCGCAGGCTGTAACACACTGATGGCTGAAATGTTCCCCAGCCAGCCTTGTCTGGGGGTGTGCATCTGCTCCATCTGTCTTGATAGCATGTTCTTCCACCTCAGGGTCTTTCCATATGTCCCGGGGAGCTTCCTTGGTGCCTCTGACTTACTCTCTGCTTCTCCTTCTCCCGGCTTCGGTGACACTGCATCGAGTTACGGCTTCTGGGCCTATGAATCTATCGCTCTGAGTGCTCCTTGTAACAGGCATCAGTCTTAACCTGCTAATGGCAATCACAGCCCCTTGCTCATGGGATCATGCCAGGACACTTCATCTGACACAGCTATTAGAGTTCATGGGACAAAGACTCTGCTTTCAATATTGCGAGGCTATTCAATACTGTGAGGCTTTTCTGATCCACCCAATTCTGATATTAGGGTTTTTTTATCTTTAAAAAGAAGCAATTGTTCCGTATTCTTGTCTTTATTTGGTGTAATCACATCACTCCCACCACTGAAACTCACTTCCTGCTGTTGGGTACATTGAAGCTATTATTATTTATTTTTCCACAGGCCTCTCTGTCTCTAATTGCCTTGTGCTGATGTTATGCGAATACATGGAGTCTGTGCCTCCTTCAATATCTGCCACATGCTGGGCCTGTTGTAGACATAGTACCCCAACACATTTTTCAGGTATTTCTTGCTATTATTTACCTCTCTCTTTCTGATCCTACTGCTTTTGGGTGTGTGACAAAGCTGTTTTTCATGGGGGCAGAAGGGCAGAAGGACAGAAAGCATATGCGTATGCAAGGACATTTAGAAGTACCTTTTACTAGTGGTGGTTACGCTTGGTAACATCTTGTGGGTATTGTTGCTCTTTTTCTAATGGAAATCAGTGAGAGTTTTGCTGCAGTAAGGGTGGTAGAGACTGATGGTGCAGAAAAAGAGTATCACTGTATGCTCATAATAAATAGCGTATGTGGTGGTGGTGCTGCTGCTCTGGCAACAGCCGTGTAGCTCTTGTGCTTAGAAATTTCTGTTTCTTTTTTTTTTTTATTTGCCAGACATTGAAATTTTCCATTGTGGGAGGTCTCTCGTAAACTTGTTTTGTTTGGAGGAGAGTGGCAAAAACATTTCACATGAAATGGAGAAACATTTAATGAAAAACGAAAGGGGCAAGAATATCTATATGAATGTATTTTGATGTATTTTTTTTAAAAATGGCTATATTAAAGCCTTGTAAGAGTTCCAGTGACACTGTTCTTCTGAGCCCTGAGCTTGCAGGTGCTGGCCTTTGCCCATCTACTGTGCTACCAGTGCAATTGGTGCTTTGCAATGATTATTCCTCTTTGAAAATTAAAGTGCTGCCTTGATGGACCAGAGCTCTCAGCAGAGCGGTGCTCTGGAATTATTCACTTGTTCCTGCTGGATTTTGTGCTTATCCCTTTTGGAAATCCTAAAGCACCCAGAGCATGTTACTATGGAGCCCTGGGGACCAAACTCGGCAGCAGCCCTGGTTCCCTGCAAAGCCCTCACGCTGTGGATGCGTTGTATTTCCCAGCAGTTTCATTGCCTAGATGACGCAGGAGCGTGCATCTCTGCAGCTCTGAGAGGAGCCCAGCCCTCCAAGCAGGGCTTTTCTGGGCTCTCGTCCAGTAGTAAATATGGAAAATTCTGACCGTTAATCCTGTCCGTTTTTAAGCTGTTCATGATCTTTTAACTTTCTAAACAAAAATGAACAAACCTGGTTATTTTATAACAGATTCTAATTGGAAAAAAACAACTGGTGTTCCAGGTCCCCCAGTGAAGGTACCTGGCAGCTCCCTACACAGCAGAGCTGCCATCTATAATTCAGACCCCACCAAAGATCAGAGAAACACTGACCTCTGACTTTTAAGAAGAGCTCGCTTCAATTCTGATCTGGATAGTTTGTATAAATTACTTTATGCGAACAGTAACAAGGTCCTCTGTTTCCTGCCTGCCACCTGCATTATACCTGCCCCCTTAAGCTGTGAAATACATGAAGTGATAGAAGAATCACTGCATTTTCCAAAGCTTGTCTGATTCCCATGCCCCAGTAAACCTCCTAACTGCATGAGAGCACTCTAACAGTCTGCATGCTCTGAAGCATAGAGCCAGACAGAGCTCGGGATACAGTCAGCACAGCTTGGGCAACACAGGGATAGAACAAAGATGCTCGGCTGCTATCTATCTGAAGAGGAAGGAAAAGGTTTCTAATTATTTAAACACTCTGGATCCACACTTACAATTACCAGAAACCTGAAATTTGTTTTTTCAAGTTTTCCATGTTTTCAACCATCAGGAAAGGAATTCCTAGATTCTTTCGTCACTGCAGTGAAGCTTAGTGAGTAATACAACTGCCTTGGCAGTTTTCCTCCAAACCCAGCTATGAAATAAGTTGCTTGGCTTGAAATCCAAGGCCTTGTTTTCCTCTTTTCGACTAATGACAATCTGTATCAGCTGGGCCATACAACCACCTGGGTCACTGCCAGCCTGCTTTAGGAGGAAGGATAATGAGGCAGTACGATCATATTAGCTACGATTTTGTGCTTGTTCCATTTAATCAGAGCAGCTTTATTGTGTCAGCCT
Organism: Nestor notabilis; assembly: GCF_000696875.1. NCBI lineage: Eukaryota > Metazoa > Chordata > Aves > Psittaciformes > Psittacidae > Nestor > Nestor notabilis. The sequence goes on from NW_009911997.1 coordinate 5,400, forward strand.
AGCATGAAGAATATATTGTCACATAGAAGCTCAACTCTGAAACAACAGGTGAGGATGGATTCTGAAATACAACTGTTAGTCATACCCTTTGCTTAATTTAGTATGGCAAAACCAGATCAGGTAGTTTTCAACTATTTGTAGCTTTACTGTGGAAAACAATGCTGCCTGTTCAATACAGGCAGCATTATGTAACTCCCTCTCTCTCTCTCTCTATATATATAGTTAGATATTATATAACTACTTTCTAAAAGCATTAGCCATCTTCTGAATTTCCGGAACAGGAAGAACATAACCACCTTTAATTTTTGCTTCAAAACGGATCGATTTTTCTCAGAAACAGAATTTCACGGCAGCACTCTGGCATTATCCAGTGCCCTAGATCAGGGGCCAGGACTTCAGATGGTTTATTTCCACTGAAGCATATAAAGCTCAATACATAGGACCTTGGAAATAATCCTTAGCCTTGCAGCCAATTACAGTCACTGCTTGTAGCTACCTCTGAAACAACAAAATGACACACATCAACATAGCAAAGATTACGCAAGAAGCTGCTGCATCCTCTCCTCTCCCTGGCCCACCCCTCGGAACAGCACATTGAAAAATCGCAAAGAAGACCCCAAGGCTCCTGACGACATTCATCTCCCCTTCTGTAGTTTTCATTTAGATGTAGGTAGAACAAGTGGGTATCATGCGACTGTCAATGCATTGCTTTGTGCTTTGTAACTCTCTAAATAGTCTGTCTCAGAGATTTGCCTCTGATTAAAAAACCACCAGGAAATTAAACAATTTAGTTGGCACGATTCAGCCTAAACTAGCAGATCTGTTTAAGACCAAAGTTCAGCAGCAGAGCCTACATAGATCCTCATTTTATGATATTAAGTACGTAAATGAGTTCACCACTGTGCTACAACCAATTAAAGACTTGGATAAATCACACAGAAAAAAAAACCTGCTGTAAAACTTCATAACCCTGTTGTTAAACAATTAAACTTTTATTAAATATTGCATATATATTAGCAGAAGGAGCTGGTACTTCCAGTCACAAGAAGCTCTAGTGTTACTTGTACCAATATGGTTAACACTGATGTCACCGTCATACTGGCCAAAGGGCTCAGTCCTTTTCTACTTGGACTCTGACGCCATGCTGAGCAGCTCTGATTTCTAGCAGTGGAAGGAAAACTGCAAATCAGATGATTCTCCATGCTTGTTTTTAATTAGAACTTAAAAAAAAAAGGCTGGAAAACTATAACCATGCTCTGTTAAACAGGGTACAAAATCTTTATTCATCAATAAGTTACATGTTCTTATAAATAGATGTTCTTGTACTTCGCACACTGCATGTAGTACAAAGCTAAACTTCAATTATTCCTCAGACTCTGACCCTTCTTCGTCTTGGCTGATTTGGAAGTAGCGTAGTTCATACGTCTCCTTGTCAGATGCAACAACACGAAGCCAGTCACGCAGATTGTTCTTCTTGAGGTACTTCTTGGTGAGGTATTTTAGGTACCTTAAAAATAGTAATTATATGTTACAACTCTCTCATTTAACAACCCTTACTGCTGTCTGCACTCCACCCAAGACATGGCTCTAGCAGGGAACAACACACTGAGTGTATCCATCCATTAAAAATATAACAGGGTATTTTCATTCCAGGTATGTACGAATTTGTTATTTGATGCTTTCTGACTACACAGCACAATGCCAGTAACTCAAAAGCACTGAGATGTGGTTCTAAACCTTGGTCTAACAGAACAGATAGTGGTGTATCGGTATCAACAATTGAAGGGGGATTGCAGGGAAGTAACAGCTCATCAGGAAGGAACCTCTCGTCAGCACGCACATCCATTGCACACCCAAACACACTGAGCAGTTTAATGTTTCATCTGACTCAACAGGTTCTTTTGCAACGGCACGTACTGTGTACACCCACATTTTAATACAACCAAGTAAGTAATGAAACAGCCACCCACGGTATGAATTCAGCATGGCTTTTAAAAGCCTGTCTTTCCTTGACACACTTCTAACAACTTACACAAAGCATCTCCGTATTAGTTTGCTTATATTATAGAGTATTAATTTGCACTCAAGCCTTGAGTTTTAAAAAGCAGGGGGATTTTAAATATCTAATGCTAGAGAACTGTTTGAATTACGTCTTTCACAAACGTTTACAAGCACTATGAAGGTTAGAGCCAAGACCTCCTCTATATGTATCGAAAGCACATCACGTTCAATATACCACTGTTCAAAATCACGAACACAATAAAAGGAAACATATGCCAACCTTTTAGAAAACTGTTTCTCGGATGTCACTGTGATCTTGTTCTTCAGGCGTTCAATATGAACAGTGTTACCCAAGTTTCCAGTTTTTCCATTGACCTTAACCTTCTCCTTTAGGAACTGTTCCTGTTTCAACATTAAAGAAATAGAACACTAGGGAATGGGACCCTAGGTGTGAACTAGGGAAGGGACCCTAGCCATACAGCAACATTAAAAATCAGTGTTTACTGATGTCCTAACAGCAAGTATTTAAAAAGCAGTAAGATTCTACAGCGTGCAATTAAATAAGTCACCCCCGTGCTAAAACAGTAATTAATTTAAAACATTGACGGGTATAAGCCATCTTAATTATAAAACATATCTAAACCCGAGGAACTTTCGAAAGTGCCGATAATTTAAAGGACAGCTGTTGATTTTTACTAATTTAGAAGGCAGCTTTTCAGCTGGGATCCGGCTATCGCACCGTACTAAGGCTTTTACTATACTGCGCACCACGAGTACGAACAAACCACGACTTACAAAATTCCCAGAATCGAAGATTCCATCTTCCACAGGATGGGTCAAGTCAAGGCAGAACTTCCAGGTTGATTTTTTAGATTTTCTGTCCTTTTGCTAAAACATCGGAAAAACACCCATCGTTATCCACGACACCCTTTACCAGCGCGGACGGAACACGGCAGAGGGCCGCC
>NW_009911998.1:0-9216 GCF_000696875.1 Nestor notabilis
AAACCAGTCTGTGATTCTATGATTCTATGACATGAGTTCAGGAGCTATACTTTCATCTTTGTTCTAGTATATTGTGTTTCCCAAGCATCACTTTGTAACAAAGTCAATACAGCAAATATTCATATTTGTTGTATTTACTTTTAAAATAAGAGGACATCATTGTTTTAGACACACAACACTTGATCTTTAAAGGAAAAATGTAAGTACTTCAAACTAGCAAACAACATGGCTTAGTTCAGGCAATGAATTTTGAGAAGAGCATAACATGAGTTTTTTAACTCATTACTGCAAAAAGTTGGCATTAAATAAATCATATGCATTTTAATAAGACTTTTTACTTAATACTTAAATGGTAACTAGATATTTCAGCGTTTCAGAAAAGTCCATAACACTGCTAAAAACATTAGGTTTCAGAGGCAAGTGATATCTCTTGGCAGCTGTAAGAGGTATAAAGAGTTAGACATTTCGCATGTTATTGTGGAATCTTATTGAATAATTTGCAAGTGTACAATAAGCTTAAAACAGTTTACGTTTTATTTCTTTAAAATAGGAAACTGATTTCTTCTGGTACTGAAATCACTAAAACACAACCAAATAAATAATGAGCTTTTGTGGGAAAAGAAGAATATAAGTGCTACGTTGCAAGACGATTAGACTTCATTATCAAGTCAGTTATGTTTATGGTTTTCTCTACTGTATTCCACTTGCCTATAAGCAAACTTTACAGTCTATTTAATAAGAACGTGTAAGGACTTTATTTGAATGAGAAGGATTTTTATTGAAAAACAGAAATCAAACATTTTTAAATGAAAACAACTATGCATGTCCTATTATAGTCCCAAATTCTGCAGTATCTACTGTTATTTTATGATTTGGATGATCATGAGAATTGCAATCCACACTGAATGTGGAATTTATGTTTAATTTTGATACTAAATGACACAGAATGGGAAAAATGAAACAAGAACTAGTAATAGTAACTTACTTTTCGTAACAACTCCTTCAAGGCGAATTATATTTGGGTGATCAAATTGTCCCATGATACTAGCTTCTCTGAGGAAATCTCTTCTCTGCCTGTCCACATAGCCACCTTTTAGAGTTTTAATTGCAACAGGTATCTCTCTTTTTCCTGGTGTCTTCAAACGTCCACTGCATACTTCTCCAAACTCACCTTAAATAGATAAAATATTTGTTAGATCATTCACAGTGTCTGAAGAACTATAGCACAGTTTGTACTGCTGAAGTTATACACCTTATTTTTCAAAATAACCTTCAGTAGCTGTCTTTAAAGTTGTATTTTTTTATGAGTTCAGAGTTATTTGTAGTTGTCAGCGAAACAAGAATGCAAAAATATTTAAGAAACACATATCCCATAGACCTAGACAGAGAAATAATGGATGGGATATTCAAGTTCACAAGTTTCATCATATCCCAGGAAAGAAAAATATTCAGCATTACTTCACAACAAATAATCACCTTTCCTTTGTGCCACATCATGAGATGACAGGGACTTGTACTTTCACTGCAACAATGGTCCCAAACAATCTGCCCTCCATAGTGTTGTTCATCTTGTTTTACTGACACTTTGAGACTGAAACTATGATATCAATATGTTTGCAACAGAACTCAGAATTCTATGAGTAAGGAATGTGATGACACTTAGATTTTCATAGTGATGAAGACAAAATATCTATCTAAAAAAACTACTGATAACAGTATCTATCCATAAGGGTGTCATGCCCGAAAGCCTATATGAAAAAAAAATGCCATGAGAATACCTGACTATCCCTCAATTTCAGAAAGCATTTAAAAGAACTTAATGCTATTATGCCACAGTAGAGCAGTTGCATATGATTTTTTATATGAATTTACACACCTACTTGAAATTAATTACATATTTCACTGTTCAGACAGCCAAAAGCCAACAGTTTCAGCAAATCAGGACTGAGCTGTGTATGAGAGGAATCTCAAAGCTTGCTTCAGTTGATGTTTTCCTGTGTATGTAAGGGCCTTTGAAGAATGCATGTCTCCTCGCACTCCCTTTACAGATTTACTAATTAAGTTTGTCTGGAAATCACAATGTTCCTTAGATCCTGAAGACAGTCAAAAGTTATTTAAAGCCCCTAGCAAATATACTCTGCATGCCTGAAGGTCAGATTTCAGTGGGTCATAATTCAGTAAATATAAACCAATGTTCACAAAAATACATAAAGGCAAGTCTCAGTGCAGGGTACTTCCATAGCAAAACTAAATTTTGTACCCCTGTGATTTTGAAATCAGAACTGTTGAAAAATAAACAAAAAAAAAAAAGTCATAAACAGATATATATTCAACTGGAGGAAATAATTTGTTACCCCCTCCATTCCATGCTGTCTGAATTAGTGTTCCTTAAACTTTAAGGACAGCACAAAAGAAAACAAAACAAGAGAGTTCTATCCTGTAACAGTGTGAGTTCAGATATGAATGTAGAAGAGAGAGACCTTAAAGGCAGAAGCTTCACTTCAGAAAATTATAACTCCCTGATGTTACAGGATTAGAATGGATATTGTTATACAGCTTCTATTTTATTAGGTTCTGTTGCTTCCACTTAAATAAAATAAGGTTTTATTAGGCAGTAAGATCCAGGAAGAGTGGAGGGATTAAAAAAACAATTTCATAGCTTGTCTTTCACTTCAAAACAGAGACATCATCAAGTGCAAGAGTACAATTAACAGATGTTGAACATAACCTCTGAATAAATTAGCAGCTTCTTAAACAGCTAACAAAAGCCAAGTGTTCTAGATCTTCTTTCTACCATCCCTCTCCCCCATTTGTTTTATTTCTACTTAATTTTAAGAAACAAATCAAAATGTGTTCTTCCCTGAAAATGTATGTATATGTGTGAAATATATGTCATTAGACTAATGCTTTGGGAATCTTTTGACAAAAGGGATATTTGGATAAGGATTTTCCTACAGATTTTGCCCCTTTAGCTCTTAGAAGGCTCTCCTTAAAAGTCTGTTTTCCTGACTACTGCCACTGAAAAAGTAGTAGCTAATTTGGACTTCCAAAGTCCTACCATAAAGTCATGGAATGTGAATATTTTGAAAAAGACATGGTATATCAATCTTCTATTCTGTGATACATGGAGCAGCACTAGAACGAATCTCTAAAGCCGTGACCTCTGCCTTTTCAAAGTCAAATACTTAAAATGAGAAAAATTTCCAATTTCTTTCTCTCGATGTGAAAAGCAAAAATATTGAAGCCTTAATATCCAGATTCTAAAAGAGATTTCATGATCAATAAATTTGCAGAAATGCAAAACCTAATTTTTGAGAATAATTTGGAAAGCATAGGTTATAAATTGTTTTGCTAGTTTAAAATTATACAAGAATAGCTCAACTTCAGAATTTCATAAATAATGACATTCATACTTCAGGGACTGTAAAGGGCTGTTCACCAAATGTTTTGAAATGAATTAAAGTGAAGGAGGCAGCGAAGGACTTACAATCTCAAGATTTATTATCTGTAAAACATCCAAAGCAGGGGAAGGGAACACCGTGTCTTCTCCCTGACCTATTTCTTTTCCCTTTTTTGGACAAATGATTTGTATAGTTAGAAAGAAATTTCACTCCTTTTGGATACTGGTGAACATAAAGACTAACTGCAATTTTTTTTGACAGAATGTCAAACAGACAGTTTGATCATCAGCTCACAAAACAGTTACTACTTTTGGAAACCTAAGGTATGTGTAATAACTTCTAGTTCTGATTTAGATTAGATGGAGATATATATATATGAGATATATATATTTTATATATATATATGTTTATCATATAATTTGAAGCATTGAATAATTTACACTGAGAAAGAGTTTGACAAGATTTCATCCAGAGTATTTTTTCTGGAGTTCTGTTTGGATAAAGAATTTTGAACGTTGTTAAAGTCAAAGGGGAATGTATTCAACAACAGGGATTTTTAAAATCTAAGAATCTAAGTCTCGTTACTTAAGTTTGGCAAGTGTTGACCCTGCAGCAGTAAAGGTTCATGACTGCATGTGTAATAAGTAGAAGCTAAGAGCCAGATGTCAATGAAGTCAACTTCTTTCTTTGCTCCAGGGAAAAAGCTGCTGATAACTAGAAAAAGAAGTAAGAGTTCATTTTCTGTTCAGTTTTAATAAAGTGCAAATAATCTCTGGTTTAATGATATAAACCCCACACATCTTACTGTATGTTATACAAAAAAAAAAGCTAATTGAGCAGTCTAGAAACTTACCCTATGCAAACCACGCAATCCTTTTCTCATTCAGTGATAACATATGTGTTATTTAAAATGAAACAGGAATGTCAGTCACTTAAAATCTGATATGCAGTCTGGTATTACTACATGGGATCAAAGCAAATGTCTTACAATATAGACAGTTGCTGTTGACAGAACTGCAAGGTCACAGCACCAAATACAGCTCAACTTGTTTTCCCCAGTTTTAGTCATTAGACCTGTGGGAGAACTGGCAGAGGATTTAGATTACAAAAAAAATATAGTTTACGCTGTGAAAAATCAAAGAGTTCCCTGGATTACAACATTTTAACAAAGAAAATGAAAAGATAATTGTAATTTTTAAGACTTGGCAAAGTACCTCTGAGAATGCTTTCCATGAGGAGGTGCTGAAGCCTTAAACTGAAAAGCAAGGAGTGATGGGGCAGAAAAAAGTGTAATTGACATGACAAAATCAAATTATATGATAACATGTCAGTAGATGCTGCAACCTGAATATAAAGAGTGGCTGAAAGAGACCATCTAAAGAAAATTTAGATGGCAAATTGTGGGACCTTTGTACTGAACCAGTTGGAGTTGTCATGGAATGTTTAATATTAGTGATAAAAATCCCAGCCAAGAGTTCTGAATCCAAGAACATACAATATCAAATTGGACAACAGTAAAGCTTTGCCACAAGTAGTGGATAAAATAAAAGGGAATCGATTAATCAATGTCACCATTTCAACAGTAACTATTGCTAGAATTTGAACTTCATTAATATCTGTTTATTTGGTTGATGGTACCATGAAAAAGATAAGCAAAGCACTTACAAATAGGTTCTGTTCTGCCTTTGGTGTTGTAATCTGCTTGCTATTAGAAATTTTTGATCAAACTGCAGTTTCCACTTGGTTGTAAACTTTTTCCCCTATTGCCTTTATCTTCCAGTTTGAACCAAGACTTCAGCAGAAGTTATTAGAAGACTGCACTGCAACTAGTGAATTGTCAAGAGCTCCTGGACGTGACTTTTTCAGTGAAAAAACAAATTGGAAACTGCTTTCTGTAAAAGATCAGTTTCAAAAATCTCTTGGCCAGAAATGCTAGGAAAAAAAAATTCAAATATTTGCAATGTTCCAGTTTGACATTTTCAAAGTGAAAACTTTTAGTATTGAATGGAAGTAATTTTTGTTTTGAAAATTTAAAGATGCAGAAATTCAAAATGAAAATCATTAATCAAAATAAACTGTTCAAACAAAACAAATTTAACAAATGTATTGATTAATTCACTTCTTAAAAGATTTTAAGCTTTTATTTTGTAGAAGATTTCAATTTTTGCTTCACTTCGGTGAAAAGTGAAAACACCTTTTAAAAGTAATTCTCCTATCATAAGCAATCCATTTTACATGGAGTTTCAATGTTTAATATAGAATTAGAGAGAAGGTATAAAGAATGTTTTAGGACTGCTGTGAATTATAATGATATGTTATGTCGTCCAGCAGCTGTCAAAAACTCTGTGAGAATTTGTACTCTCTATGCCTCAGGCATGATATTTAACCTGTATCTTGCCTGCATGGAAATGGGTTTAAATTTCATTGCAGCCAGTCTGCAAGCCCTTCTAGGCAAATATCTTTGAAGATGGCAGACTACCCAAGTAATTTTAGAAGATAAAAAATAGAAAACTAAAACGTGTCAAAGCAGGCAAAAATTTACTCCCACACGTGAGAAAAGGAAGAATGAAGCTGAGTAAAGAATTTTCATAATGGTATTAACTTGAAAAGGACACAATTTTCATCTGAACTAAAATCAATAAGCTCACTCCTTGTCTGTTGTATTCAAGTGGTTTGAAATCAGCAGTTATACCACAATGCTGAATGTAGTTTAGTATGCTTTATAATCTAAGACATCAATATCTATCATATGTCTGAAGAAAAGGAAGAAATAAAAGAAATCAGATAGAATGCTTTTGCAGAAGTCAGCCCTCTGGGGCTCTCTCAAACTCATAATTCCTATGGTCCAAAGTGTCAGCTACATGTTATCTAGCTTAAGCAATCAGGTAAACTCTGAAGTACTCTATCAAAATGGACTGCAGCATGAAACAGAATTTTCTCTCTTTCAGACTGATACTTTCTCTCCCCTGTTTGTTAACAGGCCTGGTTTTATTTCTGTTATGTTATTAGAATGACATTTTCTAGTGCATTAATCCACTTTTTAATGAATTTTCTGCAATGCTGAAGACATTTCCATTGTTATCAGAGTGGTAATGTATCATTAAATGAGAGATCTCCACTGAAAAACACCTTGCTTTGAGAGTAACTAAGATAAATGAAACAAAGATAAAAAAGAAGGATGACAGCATATTATATCTTCTGATAGTAATTCTCCTGACAATACTTGCTAGCATGAGTTCTTTGGTGGGATCACTATGAGCAAATAATAATACATTTTTTCCACTGCCCCCCTTCTACAAGATGTAACTCTGATTATTGCAGTCTGTTGTACTGTGAAATGCTTTTTTTGCTTGATGACATTAAAGTTAGAGAAAGTAAACAAGGTTAAAAAAAGCATTTGTATGTTGACATTTACTTAGTAAGTAATAGAACAGCATTGTTAAAGAAAGCTCAAAATGGCTAGCTCAAAGATTGGTATTGGAGTATGGAACATACTAATTAATGATACCGAAATAAAACTACAGTGAAGTGAAGACAAAACTTCTGTGTAGTCAGTATTAAAAGTACCTTTAAGATAGCAATTTACAAAACTCAGTCATTCTTAGTATCTTAAGGACACAAACAAATATCTGTATTGTGTAAACTGAAGTCAGGTTAATGTCTTTCACAGGAAGAAATTAAATTTCAGAGCTGGAGTTAGAGCTGGATTCTGCTTCTATGTTTATCAAAATTTCTGATACAGACCTTTCGCTCTCCCACTTTCCTTTACTGTTTGGGCTGAGAAATTATCCATGCTCCCCAGGCACTAACAGTGTGTGGGTAACAATACAGAGGATGCAATGTATGACATGAACTTCAGGACCCTCCTTGTCAATGTGTTTGTTGTTTTAATTTGTTACTGTGTGAAATGTTGGTGGGCCTTCTGAATGACATGTTGGTCACAACTCATGCAGTGAGATCCACTAGTTAGGTAAGTTTGTAAGTCCTTTCTCTTTAAGTTCTCAGCATGTAAAACACAGAGCAAACAATCTCAAGACCTGGTAAGTATCAAAATGCTATCTGCACTAAACAGTCAGTACAAAAGTTACAAGAAATGGTTTTACAAGACTCTGATCTTTACAGGGATATAACTTTCGTTGTGTTAACCACAAAGGTGTGTTTTCTGTCACCACTGAGCTGCCATCAGGACCTTTAGTGAACTCTAGAGTGCATCCATGAGCCTTTATCCCTACAAAGGCTTTCCAAAAGTGAATGCGGGGGAACACTTGCACAGCACTGTCCTGAGAAGCAAAATCTAACAATTAAACAAAAGCTAAGATAAGAGGTTGAGAGTCAATGCACATAATAGACATGCCTATAATCAGAGCACATTAGCAAAGGATAAGATCCCTAAAAACATGAGGGGTGTGTCATATCCCTTGAAAAAAACCCAAAAGGCCTATATACATACAGGATTAATGAGCTTCTGAAACTTATTTTCAAACAGCATTGAAATGGCCTACAACCTGAACGGGATATTCCCAACCGAAGGTAAATACCCCATAGATATGAACAGGGTCTAAAATAATTGTGCAGATGTAATTCCTCTCTGTCCCCACCACGCATTCAGGGTGTGAGAGGAGATCCTGCTGCTATTTTTCTCATTCATCGTGCTTCCCAGATCCATGTCACCTTTCATACTGTCTATACCTTGTCATCAGGTCTTCCACTTTTCCTTCTCTGCCAATGATGCTTCTCTGCACAGCTACAGGAAAGCCTGTCCCAAGCCAGACTCTTCTTTTTCCCCTTGTACTCCTCCTATTTTCTATTTGAGAATATTTTTTTCTTAGTCTTTTAAATTCTTATCTTATCTGTGCCCAGAAACAGATTCTGACCTAATCTCCCCCTCAGTGGCAGAGAATATGTGACTATGGCAAACACTGAGTGACACAGTGTTTTGAGTACATTTGGAACAAAGCCAAAAAAAAAAACCCAAACCAGCAAAACAAACAAACAAAAAACCCAAAAAAAACACCAAAAAAACCCCAAAACAACCCCCCCCCAAAAAAAAAAAAACAAAAAAACAATCCTACCCCCAAAAAATGTATAAAGCTTTAAAAAAGCGATAAACCTATTGCTTTGGAGAATCTGCCTTATGTACACCAAACTTGAGACTGAACTGCTGCTATCAGAGAAATACTTGCATTATCCTGATGACATGAAAAAAGCAGCCTTTCCATGCCTAGACATTTTTTAAGTGGGTATACTTTTACCTGCCCCAATAACTCTCTCAATACGAATTCTTGAAGGATCTATTTCCTTTGCAAACTCATGGACAGCAAGAGAAGGGTCTTCATATGTGTCTGGATCAATATATGTTTTGATGCCTGGAAAACGTACTGCAAAAAAAGAGAAAATACTAGGAATCAAGAATTCTTTGACATTCATGCATTGTAACAATATGGTTTTCTCTTTTTTTTTTTTTTTTGGTTGACTACACAATTGAAAGGATTGGAAATAATGTATTAAAACTTCCACATTTAAAGTTCCAGAACCCAACAGAAGAGGATAATTACCAAAAATTACTAATGTTTGTGACTGATTTCACAGAAACCAACTGTAGAATGAACAAATTTTCCTTATTTGCTGTCAGCATTAAAGACTTCAAAGACTGGCTGAGCACAGACTTGAACATTTCCTCTTATCCTGCAAGAAGCTTTTTGAGATAAGGCTTCTGAGACACTGAAGAGCTGAGTGTTACAATTCTGTTGACAGAGGATAAGGTTTTGCCAACCCAACACTAGTGAAACTTTCAAAAGTACTAGTTGAAACCGTA
>NW_009911998.1:9232-74398 GCF_000696875.1 Nestor notabilis
AACCCTGTTCAAATCTCCTGAGATGTCCTGGGTGACCAAAAGTATGGATACTTCTTCAGGCTTCCTGCAGTGCACTGTTACATCAAACACCCTTTCAGCCAGTGTTAGTGTAAAGAATGGAGGAAATATAGGCATTGAGTTCTCTGGATGTTACTTATACCTCTAGTTACTCTCATGTTTGTTAGTTACACGGGTCCCAGATTTTATCCTGTCCTACAGGGAATAATAAGTCAAAGGCTTTTAGAAAACTCAGTCTTTGGTATTCAATTGATAGGACAGTGTCAAATTCTTACACTGTTTTGTCATTGTCCGAGCTGAACACAAGCATCTCCTGAAGTATAGCATTTCAGCCAGGAAAATTAAGAGGACAATAAAGTTTTTGGAAACTTCTCTAAGTAAAAATAACAGCCCTGGCTAAGTTTTAAGGAAAAAACTATTCTGGATAAGAAACTGCTGGTTTTGTTGTTGCTGTTGTTGTTGTAAGCATTTCCTTTACAAATATTATTTAGTATTTTAGTCCAAAGAGGCTCCTTGGCATCCCTGCACTTAGCTGACATCCTTAGAATGCTTCAAGTACAGCTGGTAAATGTGGAAAATGAAGCAAGTCATGAGAGAAAACACAAGCTCTGAGCTGGTCACTTGAAAAGGTGTCTACGGAGACACCAGGTGAGGGCTCGAATATATGGAGAAAAATAGATCATCAAGACTAAAAGTGATTATTGACGAAGCAGTTTATATTCCCCTTTGCTGCTCCTTGGGCAACTTAGGCAATCTGTCCTTTGCTTTGAAAACAGTGCTTTCTGATTCACTCCTTTCATTTATGGGTGGATGGCTGAACATTCCTTTTGCCAAATAGGTCCAATTTTTGAGATCCTTTTCTATGAGGATGGGTCCTGGAGGACTGTGCTGCTTTGTTCTCTTCTGATTAGCTGGAACAACCAGAGAGCCAGATGCAAGATGAGAACAACAATATCCAAATCCATTTACAAGGCTTCAATAATTTCTTGGAGATGGCCATGGCAGTAGTGGGTTGGTGCCAGATTGCTTTGGCAGTCTCCAGCATGCCATCATTTTTCTGGCATGGCTAATATCCCTTGTGTTCTTGAGTATAGCATATCCAAGAACTAACGTTGTGTTGTTGGACTATCTGAATGGGATTTTTTTTAAGCTGATGCCATATGGTGATTAAGTTCTGGAAAACTTTCAATCCATTAACAGAAGTTGATGTAGATAATGCATGAACTTATCAGCATAAGAGAAGAGTACTGCAGCTGGGTCCAGAGAACCTCTTAAAAGCATTAAGTACCTCTCAGCCTTCTTCCTCTTATCACTTAGTAGCCAAGTCTAAAGAAGCTCATTATCTGATGAGTCAAAATGCATTAGGTGAAGAACACATGTCCAGGATACGAGTGTGGCTGGGCTACGTTAAGTAGTATGCAAAAGCCATTTAGACCACTGCCTATAGAGTGTACACACCATACAGAGAGGACACCAGACATCATGGGATGTCTTATTATCAGCAAGATCACAGATCCCTTTCTAACCACCTTCAAAGAGTTTATTTTCTGAAATCTTTCTGACTCACACCAAGTTCCAAAGGGAGAGAAGAAAGATGGACAGAAGATGGTTTTCTTCTGCACGCAGAACCATAGGATGTAAAGTGTGGACATGACAAACCTGGAAACACGAACAGGTGATGCTAAGCAGTGCAGGTTTTGCAGAGGAGTTTTTCTTTAAACAGCTTCAGCCAGTCTGGGGAAGGTCACACTTATACTGATCCCAGCAGAGACTGAGCAGCCCCACATACTGTTTTAAGTTGAGATGCTGGATACCCAGTCTATAGGTACTCAGCAGTCAAAGATTGCTGCTAGCATGAAGGAGGTAGTTCTTATGGAGGTGCTGAGCGCTCAGTGTGAAAGTGGGAGTGTTGTTGGCAATGCAGTCTTAGCTGCTGGGGTAAATGACAGTAATTCTTCTTTATCCTTGGTTCTATGGTGCACTAACCTGAGTAGAGAGTTCACCCCTCAAGTCTGATGCTGACATAACTGCAAATGAATAAGAAGCCTCGGGGATGAAGCTGTGTGTCAACATGAAATACAGTCATCATTTACCTTGGCCTGAAAGACACTGTGTGGGGCTTCTCTCAAATTCAGTCATGGTCTCAGAGGCATGTATCAAACACTCCAACAGGAAGGTTTTTTTCGTCTTTCCTTTCTGACCGTATTTGGAAACAAATGACAAACAAATCTTCAAAGAAGTATCCTTTATGGGGTAATGTGCCCTTTTCCTTGACAGAAAGAGCCGTCTGGCTGGATATAATGGTGTCATCTGAAAAAAGACCGCTTCTGGTGACTTAGCTTCTGTCCTGATCATAGTATTTCCAAGGATGTTATAAAAAATGACAAAAATTATAAAAAATTAATAGCCATTGTATAATACCCTTTGAATAAACCAATGCTTTAAATAGCTACTCTAACATGAACCAGCAAGACTAGTAATTTAAATTAAGTAGCTAAACTAAACTAAATAAACTAATATACTGCCCATGAGAGATTGCCAGGACCTTGTCTCACTGTACTGATCAGTGAGCAAGAACATGAAGGAAGACAACCTATGCCACTTTTTATTTCTTGGGTGGGTGGAAAAGCAGATTCCTCAAGACAAAGAGAATTGGATACAAATAAGGCATTAAGTCACCAAGAAAGGATTTTTGAGGCAGAAATTCAATATGATCCAGACCAGCTGAATAGTCAAAGAAATATACCGGAAAAAACTGGTAAATATTATTAACAGAACACCAAAAAGTCTTATTAACTAGAGTGATTTTAGTGAGATTGTTCAAGAAGATGTAGAAATAAAAACACCCTTGATGCTGCACACAACAAGGAACTATTCAAATGGTCAGATTAAAACATCAAGGACTGAACATTCTAAATTTAAAATATGATATAGGTATTATGTACCATAGTGTCGAACTACTTACAATGTCCATTCTGCAAATGAGCCCTTCTTTTCTCTTCAGATTTCATTTTGGCCTTTATGTACCACTGGCATCTTTTAAGAAAAACAAGTGAGATTTTAATTAAAATATTTGTCAAGCATAAAATAAATATACATTAAGTTTTATCTGCACTTTCATGAAAGCCAAAATCTTTGCATTTGGATTTTAAATTTAGTTATGAATCTACAGAGGGAAATATGCATGAAGAACGACAAACTTCCATATCCAGTGGGTCAAAAAAGCTCACATTTTCTTCATAAGATAATAGTTTCTATGACTTCACCGTTTGTCATGAAAAAAAGAAAATATTTTTTTGTATCAGGATCACTTTTTTTAATTTTCTTTAATAGCTCTGTGTAGTGAGAGCCAGACACTGACTTTTATTTCTACTAAGACAGCAGCTATCCTATAAGATAAACAAGACATAGCCTGCTATGTGAATATGATGATTTAGCCTATGCCTGTATGATTGCTGCAAATCCTTGGCAAACAACACAAAACTCTGGATAGTCATGAATTGTTAGCAACCTTACCTGACAATGCAACGGTATGTTGAGAAAGCTGACACATGGCAAGCTTTCAGGTTCCCTGTAATGAAATCTCCCCCAGCCTGAATGCTGCTTACCTGCAGGACTGTTCATGCTAATTTAGGAGCAACTGTTTCAGTCAAGAAAAAAAGTATTCGCTCTTGGTCTTAAAGCTCTTTCTCATTCACTGATCAACCTAAGAGGTATGATTTAGAGTGAAAACTCTTGGTCTAAGACCTAGGCTAAGGGCTAAGGGCTGCTGGGGCTCTGACCCCGGTACAGAACAGCAGCGTGTGTGGATATGTGCTTTGGTGTACAGTACCAAGTCAGTACCAAGATGAGTTTGAAGAAAATTACTGGCCTCTGTGTAATTACTGGCTTTATAAAAAAAAACCCAACAACCCTATAATTATATCCAGCAAAATACTAACTATCAAGATACTAGAAATATGTGAAAACACCACTTCAACAGTTCATTTAAACACTGAAACAGCATAGGAACACTCAAAAATTCATTCATTGCTACAAATGATGATGAACACCTGAAGGGCAGAAACTTCTGAAGCTGTCATGGTTATGTACCCTTACGGAGAGAAACAGCAACCAGTGGATTCTCAGCTTCCATGGAAATCTTTAAATTGTACACCAGTTTCTGGGACCACTAAGCATGCCAATGCCATTTTTAGGACCTGAACAACTGGTCCATAGGGCGCCAACTGCCAAGAACACTGAACACAAGCTCTTATACTTAAAAGTGTCTGCCCAAGGGAACAGCCAAAGAAACAAGGCTTTAACCATCCAATCCTTCTAAATATGCATATGGCCCAAAAGTTTGACTACAGAAGGCAATAAGTAATCACCATCAGAGAAGTCATCCATCTCCAGCTCCCCACACCCTGTGAGTGTTGGATATAGAAAATCAGAGAGGAATAATTTCTGTAATGATAAGAATAAATCACACTGAGCTTTACCATCACATTTCCTGGAATTTAGCCAAGCCTCCCCTCTCGCTGCACATCCTGTGCCTCGAAGTCTCTGTCTCTTCCATTTTCCTATCTGCAATTGACAGCCATGCTTCCTGCTTGCTCTAATGGATAATCACTCGGCAAAGTGCAGAAGCAGGTGCTCATTTAACCCAGTCTCTCCACTATGAATAGACTCATCAGCAGCCCTGTGACTCGATAGCTCATCAAATTGTTAATTCTAAACAGTAAAGCAGAGCACATCTGTAGAGTACCGCTCCCATTTTTCATGAAGAAATTTGCCTCCAGTCCTAGAGTAAATTGAGTATTTATTCAAAAATTTCTTGCTCTGTCTTCTGTGGAATACACTCTTATCACTGCATTTAAGCAGCCCTTCAGAATGAATTCATACCTTCATTACTGAAATGGTCCCACTGAGTAAGAAGTTAGAAAGCTAAGGGAATCTCTGATATCCTTAACATTAGCAAATAAGGGGAATAAACAGAAAAAACCCCACTGACATAATTTTTTTCATTCCTGAGTTTAGGGAACTTTTTTCTAAAAGAAGCATTTGAGTTATGTTTCAGGATGCCACGTAAGGATTCCCCCAAAATTATGTTGTCAGAAAGTTTGTCTTTAAATAACTCCTCTCTCTTCTGAAAGACCCTGCTTGTCAGTGTTTGTAGTAATTATAGGCATATTTACATAGCTTCTAAGGTTAACTAAGGTCACAATATGTTCCAGTGTTAACTGCTCCCATTAACTTCCACAGAATGCTAGACTCAACGGGTTTTATTATTTAGCAAATAGCATTAATTCACATAACAGTAGCTACTGTAATGCCATATTTGGTTGCAGGGGTACTGCAAATAAAACCTCTGGCCTACGCTGATAGGACTTCACTTTCTTTTCAAATTACAGGTAATGTTTTACCAACAAAACAGAAACTTAATTACACATCTGAAAGTGCAGTACTGTCTATTGATCCAACTCTGTCTATGATGACCACTGTCACATTCACAGGAGTCAATGTAACATCTTTTCTCTAAGTGTAAATACAGGCTCTAAACAAGGGCAGGAATAGTGCAGAATCCTATCCTAACTCCGGATTTTTTTGTCCTCAAGTCAGGTGAAAAGGAAACTCCAAAGAATCATCCTCACATGGAAGCTCTTCCACCAGCTTTTTTATGTCTGTGGTGGAGGGAGAGGGGAAAAGGATTGAGAGGGGTCAGAGCCCACACATACGCCCCCTACAGAGTCTACTGCAGGAGCTCTGAGCACAACTCCTCGGCTCAAAGGCCCATAACCTCTACAAGGGGTCAGTCCAGTTTTAGGCTTTCTTGATCCATGGCAGCACTGCGGTGTCACTGATGTTTCACAGAGGAGACAGACATAATGTGTTTGTCCTTTCAAATTCTGCTTTGCTTTCTGATTATAAGCAAGTGATGTCCTGATACCACACAGGAAACACCTGGAGGCTCAATGAAAAAGGGAGATGAGACATCATAGAAGCATCTATGCCTATGGTAATCTGAGGTCCAGCAAGGACTGATGATCTCTAGATGTGTTTTTTAGTATGTCCAATTAGAATTTATGACTTCCCTTAAAACATTCAGTGTTTAATTGAGCATGGCATTTGACCACTTAAATCAAATGCTTTCTCATCCGATTTGCCTAATATCATTATTTGATCCTGATCAACACATCAACTGAGGAAAGGTGGACAATCAGCACTTTGCTAAAAGAATTGTAAGAACAAGAATCAGGGTCATTATAAAAAATAATCATTGTCCAGATTGGTGAAGTCCCCTGCCAGTGCAACAGTACTGATGTAAAGCAGATTTAATTGGGATGTCTTCAATCCAATTAAAAAAAACCCCAAAAGCAGTAATTCAGGACCTTCAGGAAACTATTTTCTGTTCACTAGTGATAGCACAGGCAGTAAAATCATTCTAGCATTTTGAGGTAATGCTTTCCCTAGTTTACTTTCATTACATAATTCCTGTATTTTATCATAATAGTTGCAAAAATGTGCTTATAAAACATATACATAATTGTGTATGATTTTTCCTACAAATTTAATATAGCAAAAGTAATAAAAACCTGTCCACTTAAGTGCCTTTAGCAAGCTACACTGCCAACCCCAAGACAGCAAAAATCCTAAGGTTATACCATTCAAAGCTTTGCAGTTGACGCTTGTGAGATTCTGTAAAAAATACTGTGGGGTTTTCTTTTTTTGTTTGTTGGTTGGTTATTTTTTTGTCTTCTAATGTCAGAGCATTGAGGGTGCAGGTATTGCAGTTTTAAATTCTCACTCTGCAGGCAAGAGGTCCAGCAACTTGCTTTAAAAGTAGCCAGTTTCCTCATTTCACATAATTGCTTAGCTCCTCAAACTGGTTTTTTATGCAAAACAACACTTACAACAGAACTGTGAGTATGAACAGTGCTGAACCAAGAGGACATTCACCCCGCTATGTCTAACCCTATTTAAACACTGAAAATGTGTAACTATTTTTCTTAAATTCTTAGTTTTAGATGACCCTGACTAAAGGAGAACACTTGTGCTAATTACCTTCCAGTGATCAGGAAGAACAAAGTGAGGATGACCAGCAGTGTGAAT
This sequence comes from Nestor notabilis, assembly GCF_000696875.1. NCBI lineage: Eukaryota > Metazoa > Chordata > Aves > Psittaciformes > Psittacidae > Nestor > Nestor notabilis. Next base: position 16,343 of record NW_009911998.1, read on the forward strand.
CCGCCAACAGCAGCAGTGGCAATTACAAGAATCTGTCCCTGCTCCGCAGCCATATCAGAAGCTGAAAGGAAGCACAAAGAGGTTAAATACAGGGTTCTTACAGAATGGGTGGTAACATTTCACTGGTCAAATGTTGCAATTACTCTGTAATAGTTCCCTTGTTGTTTAGCAAGGACATCAGGTGTGAATGAGCCTGTGAAAAGCCATAATCCATGTCCCAACTACAATGAAGGGGAGATGATGTTTACAGGTTTTTAAAATAAGAAGCTGGTATTATCAGACACTTGCAATTTTCTAAAGTTTGAACATGATGGGATTTTGGACACAAAACTAGAACATTTTTGGGTTCTTTTGGTTTGGTAGGTTTTTTCGGCTTTATCTTGCTTAATCCTGCATCTCATTCAGAACTTCACTCCATCCAACTGTCCCAGTGAAGTCAGCAGCAGTGCTGCGTATATAAGAGATATTAAGCTGTGTTCAGGAGAAAACAGAAAAAGCACATTTAATGTGTGACTGCACACACTTGTCTGTATGTCTGGTGCGCAGTTTTGTTGTCACAAAATGTATACAGTTTTACCTATAAGATACTCTGGTGGACTATTTTCTTATGCCTTGTATTTTTACCTCTGCTTTTTGTAGAACATTTAGGAGCTAAAAAAGATCACCTGAAATCATCTTGTCTCTAGACATTTGCTCTTTTTATAAATTTATTCTGTATAATATTGTATCTTTACATTGACAAAATGCTTATAGTCCGGTTGTTCCTCACTGTCCAAATACTACATGAGCAGAAAAAGAATAAGGCTCAGTTTTTAATCTATTTCCTGTCTTGTGAATCCAGTTTTATTTCTTAAACTCAGTTACACCTGAACATTTTTACCACATACCATTTACTTAATTCTTTCTGTTTCCATGAGAAACATAATGTTGTTCTGATAGGAGAATAAATAATTCTATTCAATGACCTCTGACAACAGTAGTAAATGTAGAAAAAAATAATTATAGCTTTATCAAGAATGCAATTTTTATTTTGTAAACTTTAAAACTGTGCTATAAGCAAAATCTTCAGCTTTCTTTAAGCACCGGATGATTAAAGCTTAGGGAAATCACTTAGAAAGCCTAGAAAGCTCAGCAGGCTATATTCTCTCAGTTCGCAGTTGATGAAGCCCAATACAATGCACACATTGCTGCCCAAAGCCTCATAAAATGAAAAACATTTGGCTTCTAAATAATATTTGTGAGTGGTTTAGAAATTAGCACTATAAACTGTCTTTGCAATAGTTGTAAAGCAAATAAAAACAATAGTAGTTTATGTCAAATTTTCAGCAAAAACAACTTGTTAATTTTCTGCCATTAGGTTTTTGCCCATATAATTTAATGGAGACATGTACAGGCAGTATATTACAACGCATTCAGTATATGTGATCATAAGGTCTCCACAGACAAGTTAAATACATACATCTTCCAATAAATGGTGTAACATATACTGAATACCTAATCTCCAAAATTATATCTAGTGATATTATGGGAGTGGATTCTAGCTCTGCATTGTGTTATGTTTCACATGGTCAGATTTATTTGGAAAAATACACCGTAACAAGCATCATGCCACACAAGTGGCAAGGCAAATAATAACAGGCTCTCCAAATCAAAGGCTGAATACTATTTTCAGACTAGCAGGGGTTGTGCTAAGTGTTGCAAAGATTGTTATAGCCAGGCACAGTTTGAAGTTGTAAATGGAGGAGGAGGTTTTAGATGAGTCTTTTTTTTCCCTCTAATAGGAAGATGTGTGCAAAAGTAGTGAATTCAGCCAAAGAAAAGCAAACCATAAGCTCAGATAAATTAGCTGTGGTTTTCCTCAGTAGACATTCATTGTCAAGGAGACAATCCAGGGTTTTTCTTCATAAGAATTAAAGGTGCAAATGTAGTGGCTGATCCCATGCTCCGAAGAAGCACTCTGCAGCTATCAAGATGAAGAAAGTCATGCGTCCTGGATCATTTCTGCTGAATGGAGCTGCTATTTCTTGGTGTTCTAGTTAAACCAGAATGCAATATATCAGTTTAATAGCATATTTTCTATTAGGAACCAGAGTGAAATACATGAAGGGGACAAATTCCAAGCTTAGTTCTTTCCACCTCTAAGCAATACGATTTTTAGCTGAGATTGCACATACTTAAAAAATGATCATTCTGTTTCTCTTGTTTTTATTGAGTTGGCAGAAGGGCCAGAGACCAATACATTAGGGTTGTTTTTTTCAAGTAGCCAAATCACTGTAAGAGGCTTTCAAACCTGAAACTTCCCAATGACCTTTATTTACTTGTCAGTAAAAAAAAAATGTCAAATGACAGACAAGTATAATTGGAAAACGTGGATTTGTTAAAAACTGACACAGAGGCAGGTAAGTAAAAAGGATGGAAATACTTATTTTTGATTGAAGTGATCCTTATAGAAATCAATAAAGGCACAGTGCAGTGAACAGAACATATATAAGCACATGTGTATGTGCATACACAGACTCCTTAAATGCAGGCAAAAGGTTTCATAAAACACTATCTAGACAGTTAGAAGATAGTAATCCGGGAGACTCAATAATTAAATGTTTTAGAGCACTTTGCCTTTCTAAATTAAATCCAGCATGTCCCTCAATCTCTCTGTTCTTTTCTCATTTCTTCAGTTTTCTCTTAAGGTAAAGGTCAAGTTGTAAATAAGAGCTTTAATATGCACTGTTTCTGTTGTGCATGTTCTTGAACCCTTTTTGTCATTTCCTGCTTTTTCTTCCTTCATTTTTCCTCTCCATCAGCTGTGCATACTGGTATATGACCCTGTGTTTCTCCTCAGTATTATTCTTGATTACATAAGACAGAAAAACTCAGTTTAAAAAACATTTATGATAGGTTGCAAAGCCATTCAAGTTCTTGCAACCTTATTTCATCTGTGTTTATATATCAGAGTGCTGCGTTTAATCATAGAAGTACATAACATTTTTCACAGAATCTCATTAGTTAAACAGCACAACCAGAATTCATATAGCTAAAATCAGTATTTCGTTGTCTCTAAAGGAATATGCAAATCAATAGCAGTGCTAAGACGCATAAGGGAGCTACGCCTGTCTAACTGGGCTGGCTGTTTTATCTGGTAGTACATTTCATTCTCTCTGCCTGTCTGATCAGTAAGTTCATTTTAACAAAAACATACTTTAAAATGAGTAGCATAAGACAATGAAAAGGGGGGATTTATTTCCTATCACAGAAGATGATTAGATAGTACACTATAATGTTTGGGTGTCAAAACTCTTCAGACACCTTGTAGCTGCAACTGGTGCGAGTAGTCACACAGGTGATTAGATTTTAAAACTGGACCACATATCATACATGTACTGAGAAATGTATTATCCAGATAAACCCTTATCCAGAGTAATTTCTGTTACTCTTCATACTTAACTCAGGTTATATGCCCAAAATGGCATGTAAAGTGTATAACTGCATTGTTCCAGATTCCTTGCTTAACACCATGCCCAGAATTCCCTTCTGCATCCAGCCTGGCATCAGTTCTATTGCCATCTACTCTTTACATTCGTGCCCCATCTCAGCTCCTCCAGGGTTCTTCACCCACGTGTGGGGAAGAGCTGCACTTTCCCTCCTCTCCGCGCTGAAGTATCTCGAGGCTTCTTCACTGGGCAGACTGGAAGAAATGGTGCAGACAGTTTTGTCACAATGTGAGAGGATGAAAGACAGAGAATCTTCCAGCTCTGTTCTCCTTTCTTTTCTCCAAAATCTTTTAAAAGGTTGGGTATGAGGTATAAAAGAGCTGGAAGCCCTAATGACAGCTCACTTCTGTGTCTTTCTGTCTCTTAGCTACATACTTTAGTTATTCCAATTTGACACCTATCAGGGAGCAGACCTTCCAGCACAGTGAAAGATAAAAAAAATGACAGAAAGACAGCTGGACAGATATTGGTGAGCAGCTGTAAGATAGATAAGTGTGGATTGTGAGAACTGGAGCTCTAATAGACAGGAACTGTCTGTCAGATGTATTTACAAGGCATTGCAAACAACAGTGTTTAAGAACAACAGGAAAAAAAATACAGAGTCTAATTAGGGTAACCTTTACGTTTTCGGAAGTGCTGCAGTTCCTGAGCTCCAGTGAGCTGATGGGCTCCAGCCTAAGAGGGAATGCTTTTGGGCACATACAGTAAAGAAATCAGATAGGCCAAAGCCATATTTGAAGAACAAATAGCTGAAAATATAAAATACAGTAAGGAAATACTTCAAGATTAAAATGAGACATTCTGAACTATCCAGTGCTGACTACTATTGAATGAACAGTAGGACAAGGCAGGCACGGTGAGAGACGCAGCAAGACAGTTTCTAAATATGAGACATGTACCATCTCATTTGTTTATTTCAACTGGAAATTTACTTTATTATTAACAAATCATCAAGCATGCTAACAACAACAAAAAATAGTCCATTTTGCATTGGTAATTCAATGTATTTCTAAAAATCCTAGGGACAGCTTCTATCCTAGGGAGGACTAGAGTTTTTTGTGGTGACCAAAATAGTTGGTACTCCTAATACATAGAAGTTGGAATTACGAGTAAAGTTATGCTTCAATTTACAGCCACAACAGTGGTACATGTGCATGTACTGGAGTGTATGAAACAGTCAGGTTTGCTGGAAGTGTTTTGCCTGTAACGTGCTGAAACAGGGAGACTGAATAAAATCGTAATAAGGAACATGGTCAAAAGCAGTGGTTACTATGCTTTGCAAAGGTATTACATTTCCCAGCAGCAGCCTCAGCTTTTATCCTATATAACTGATAGTGTTTCAGTCACTAAACTGGAGAAGGCATGATACCACTGTCCTGCCAAGGGCAGTAAGTTTTAGGATATTGATGTACATGTTGCACAGTTGATGAGATGTTGATTTTTACAACTTGACTATCACTTTAAAGTAAAATCCTAATTTTGGATTGCTTGCTTTACCTCTATTTTTTAACAAATCATGTCAATATTCAAGCAGGGTAAATGGAATAACCTTCAATGTTCATCTGGTCCTGGAGTTCTTCTCTAGATGCTAAGGCATGTACAATTGGTAGAGAGCTGAAGAATGCTACAAACTACTGTGATTGAGAAGGATTTTTTCAAACGCATGACCTGAAATACTTTTTTGTGATTTTTGAGACTGTTGGTTGATGAATTTTCTGTCAACACAGCTTTTTAAAAGACTGTATTGTTCCCAGCCTTCTCATGAGAATGTTAACTTTATATAAAATCAGTTTAGCTGACATCAAATTAATTCAAATCTGATTAACTGAAAGACCACAAAAAGCAATTGCAAATGTGGAATTTTCACCAAGTAACTTGCATTAACTTGGAACTTGCAATAGCCTGTCTTGGTCTAATATTATTTGGTACCTTTCAGAGTAATTGAGAATTGAGAACCTTAAAAAAAATCAGAAAATTTTCAGCTGAGCTGCTGGTTTGGTCATGTTGTTTAACAGAGTAGTACATGATGAAGATAGGTTCCTACACAGCTTGACTTGGGCTGGTTTGTAAGATAGATGCATGCTAGCAAGGGCAAATTAACCTTTATGTGTTCTGATATAACTATGCGGTCCATGTTTCAACACAGCCCTACCCAATTCCTCCTAAACGTAGGTCAGTATCTTAGGATACAATGGTATTGATAAAGATGTTGCTGTGTTCTAGTTATTCAGCTGCGTAGGACAATGCTCTAGTTCAGGCAGCAAATGCTTAAACACATAAATGAAAGAAAACTGAAGGTAAGCAGTGTTAGGTCAGTTTATGGCATCATAAACAGATTTATCAGGTTCAGCTCTGGTGTTATTCTTACCTTCAAAAAGGATGTTAAAATTTTGGACAGATACAAAATAATTCAATGTTTGGAAAACAGGTTGGGGTTTTTTTTAGAGTGAGAGAGAGAGCATTTATATCACTTACAGGAAAGATAAGAGAATTCTTTAAAATGACATGCATACATTTAGATGAGAAGCAGATTTCTGATAGGATTTGACTTTTTAATTTGTCAGAAATGGACCACAAGGCACAAAATAAACAAAATTCAGGCTAGAAAAAAGGTGAAAATTTTTGATTATGAGACTTAACCACTAGCACTATCTATCTACCTATAAATATGTTGAGGTCTTCATTACTGGGAGACTTTAAATGATGACTATTTGTATATGGTAGACATTACATTTCAATCTATTGTCATTATCTATCTGAAAAAGTTACAGAGTTACGGACATTTGACCCGTGTTATGAAAGGAGTACAAATGAATGATCAAAATCACCTTCAGATTGTGTTAAATTTTAGAATAGGCCAATTTTCAAAATATTGCTTTGAGGAAGTGAGATATTTGGAGAGCAACAAAGCATTGTTTGACTAGTCACTGAGTCCTGCTTCCATCTGAAGTAAGTAGTACTTACCAGTAGGCACTTTGCTTTTTTTTTCCCTTTGAAATCTAAAGCAGTACTGTACAACTATTTGGATAAGACCACAGTCATTTGAACTATCATGTAATTAAACTGAAGTCTTTATCTAGCTCCAGGTACCATTTCAAAATGCAGAAGAATTTCTCTTGACCTCCATTTCAATTGATCATAAACAAAACCTCTTCTGTCTACATTTCCTTTCAATCACACGATTTTTATTTGTAACAAATCAAATACCTTTAGTCAGGCAGAAGCTTAAGCAATAGATGTTGGTAAGCAGCAAATATAAAATGTGTGTTTATGTTTCACTATTAAGATTCATATTGAAAGTAATAGAAGTATTAAATGTTTAAGAGTGTTGTGAGCTCTAGCTCACCATACAGCCCAACAGCCTGTTATATTAATGCAATTGAGAAGGAGATGTGGGGTTAGCAAGGAGGGGGTGGAATCTCGCTCCCAGGAGATATTTCTGTCAGCAGTGCCAATGAAAGAAATGTCACTGGAACCACAGTCTGCCTGATTTAAATCGGTAAGTCACATTTTACAAACATAACACAGGCTCATAGAGGTTTAAGTACCCTTTACTTTTGACTAGAGTTATGTGCCTGGCTACCTAGTACTTATTGCATCAGAAGATGCAGACAGGATCTACTGGAATTCTTGAAAACACCCAAGTGTTCAACTCCTGTTCAAACCAATTGCCTTCAGTACCCAGAAAATTTTAAAATGTACAATTAGGCATTAAGTGCTTGGAAATGTATCCCTCAAATGTTTTTGAAATAGAAGTTAAGAAGCAATGAAAATAGAACACAAGTTCATGGGTGCTCTTGGAAACAGATAGTTCTGAGTCTGTATGTCAGCTTAAGCAACTTGAGTTCTAAAACACTAATGAAAAACATGGTATACATAATTGGTTAATTAAAGTAATTACATTAATGAGTGTTTTATTGTTGTATCTACTACACTAATTTTATCTCAAATGCTTGTAGATACCTTGTTTGCAGTTTCTTTGAACATGGAGGGCAATACATGACTTATAAAATTGTTTAGAGCATGAACATAATACACAGCATCAAGCCTTTTTGATTATTATGTAGGAATATGTAGGGTTTTTGCTTCTTACTGGTAAATTTAGTAGGCTTATTGATTGATGGAAATGCATATAAATATTTGGGGTTTTGTGGTTCTTTTTGTTTTTATTTGTAGAGACTGGGAGCACTAATAACTACTTGCTGTGTTCTGGGAGCTTGCATGAAGCTGCTAGACTTACATGAAGGGTACTGACTAAGGGTACTTCTAGATGTCAAAAGGAAGGCCTTCTTTAAGCAATAGAATCACAGAATATCTCAAGTTGGAAGGGACCCATTAGGAAATTTGGCAGACAAAAAGATTCCTTCAGCTGCAGTGTTGGGCTGAAATGTCTATTCATTGTTAGGAATTTTGAGCCTGAGGCTTACATGTTTTCTGTTGTATAGTAGTAGTCATGTTGTAATAAGCAAATGGTATAGATCCAGCCATTCAAACTCACAAATGTCTCAATGCTTTAGAAACAGATGCTACTCCTATTGTACTTTTTTTTTTCCTTCAGTACAACTTACTTTCATCTCCAGTTTCAAATTCAAACTTCTGGCTATAGCCGCTGTATCCTGCTGCCGTCCTGACTCTGATATGAAATATATACTTGGTGGCTGGCTTGAGACCTGTGATGATAACACTTGGAGCCTTGGACCTTGTGGAGGAATAGCTGAGCTGCTCATGCTCCTGAGGGACAAAAGAGGGGAGAAATGATATCAAGTTGAGTTGTACAGATTTTTAAAAAATTATATAACAGAACTGAAGCTCCATATTCTTCTCATGAATGTAAAATGTGTTTATAAAAAGAGGTGCAGGTATGGATTTCTGTACTTTGATTTTGTGCTATAGTCATAATGCATGATATGGACTTGACTTAGATTTCATCTTTTTGTCTTTGATCTTGCATATAAACACATCTTTGTCACTTGGGTTAGTAATTACACTGTAGTCAAAACGACATGGAATTAGTACAAGACTACATTCACAGATAATGGCAGCTAGAATGGTAGCTAATTATTTTTGCACAATGGACAATCTAGGAGGTCAGTAAATACTAGTAAGCTGTAAAGTAAAGATGTTGGAGTATTCAAATACCCGCTACTCACTTCTACCCGCAGGTAGTGCCAAAATGCCGGCGCTATCCGTGGGTAGACCTGTGGGTAAAAGAAAATAAAAATTAACCTTTTCTTTAAAGTCTGTAAACTTCTAGAATGATTCAACTGTATCACTGCTGTTGAACTTCATTTCTCTTTCCATGTCGCTGTAATGTAGTTGTACATGAAATTCCCTTTCACACTCTATAAAGAGAAACACTGCGAAAGTGCCCTGTTAATCTAGCAGTTGATCCTGGGCATCTGCTGAGAACTCCTGACTCTCATGAAATTCCTGACTTCAGATCAGCATTGAGTATTATGGGCTAGAGATCACCGGGAATTACCACCACAGACAACTGCTGTAGTATGGAGCCCAGCCACATCAATTGCTGTGCAAAAACTAAGTCTAGCTTTGCTAGACAGGTTGTTGATGATACTTTTACAAGAAGGGATGGCTCAGAAGAGACAGTTTATTCCCTGTCATTAATTACTGTCACTTGATACATCAGTAATCTGTAATATTTTATACGGTGCCTTAAGGCTAGCTTTATTTCATTGCAGCAGGATTTGTCTCCAAAGTGACAAATGAACAGAAATGTCCTTGGCATATGCTTAACAATCCAACTGTGATATCCATAGGGCACTATATACATTTATTATACCATACTGTAATATTAGAGTACATATACGTTATTCAAAGGGTGCTTTCAGCCTGTTAAAAAGGAAACAATCTGGTTCACAGAAGACATAGGACCAGGAGAAGAATAGGTTTCAGTTAGATTCTGTTGGGCTCTTAACCTCTTCTGAGCAACGTACATATGTATTTTTTAATATAAGTTTTTTTGGACAGACAGTTATCAAGTATAATTTCTTATTGTAGTTGGTCAAAGATAATGAGTGTGACAAGGATTGTGATGGTAACATTTAATCAACAGAATGGGTCCTTCCATCTGTGTGGGCAGGCTGTGGCTAATAGCAACTTCCTGAGGGGCTGTCATCTCTGCCTGTCCTTCTGGGCAGTGGAAGGTCACCTCCAAGGGCTGTCTGGCTTGCTGCCCACATCATGTGCCTGCAGCTGCCTGCAGGAGGCCCTGAGGGGTGCCATCTCTGCGTTCTCCTGCCTCCTTCCTTCTTTCCCTTCTGCAGCCTCTTATGCCATACATCACACAGTCAAAATGGTGTCTAGGAGTCCACAATCATAAAAATAATACTTCTGTCATATGGGAAAGGTGGTAGAATTTGTTACTGTAAGTGAAATAAGGGGAAAGGAACCTGTCACCCTGGTGTGTTTGAGAAAAAAAAGCTTCAGAAGCCTGTACCTCAGAAGAAAGGTGCTCAAACTTGAGAAAAAATGATTAATAGCTGGAAACTTCACATTGTTTTGTTTGAATGTTTCACACAAAGACATCAGCCTTTTTGGACTGGATTCATACATAAGCCAGTTCTCCAAAGAGTGGATGTTTTGCCATTACACCCTTTTCATTACAATGACAAGATCTGCAGCTACCCGGCAAGCCAAAGCTTTCCACAGAGATGCAATTTGAGGTTGATGAGGGTGGCTTTCAAGGTTGGCCCATGATCTTTCTCAGGAAAGCTAAAGATGGTCTTAGGATAAAACAATACAATTTTAAGCTGCAGAGAAGTATGTGATGCTTTGTCTTATTCTTGTCACAAATAATAGACACTTACTTTTGCATGGATTCTAGGTTCAAAAACTGATTTTTAAACTACAGGACTTAGATGTACTTCATGGATAGTTAGTGTGTGCTTTTATTAGACTGATTTTCTATCGTGGCAAAATTTACACATATATCACCCTTCCTGACGTGCACCCTATTTTCCACTGGCAGGAAGTATGATTCTGAGGGCTAGAAGGAGCTACAGTATGCTCTGTGATAGATCTGTGATATGGACAGTGATGGGACCATGGGAAATGCCAAGGAGTTTATATACAAAGGAGAAGTACAAGAAATGCTCTGATCCTTCACTTTAGTATCAGAGCAGCATTTGTGATCTTAAGATGGCATAGCACTCACAGGAAGCAGTTTTGAGAACACTGGGGCTGAGGATTTAAACATGTTAATGGAGTCTATCTAATATAATATATTCATATAACTACTAGTCAGAATCTGATAAGAGGAAATTCATAAGGCCTCTTCTATAGCCTACTGTAAATTTATCTTGGTGAAAACCTGTCATTAAAACAGAAATATAAACCAAAAGACAAGTGATGCCAATGTTATTACACAATGCAATAGAGAGCCTACTAACAGCTATTCAAGTTAAACAGAATTATATCATAACTTTGAAAATGCTATCTCTATTTGTATGGAAATTGTATTTTTCTTATTGTGTGATTCTTCTTGTCAGTGGATTCAGTCTGGTTATGAGAGACAATGTTCACAAACCTGTAACAGTTTCGTCTATGCATGAACATGAACACCTTTCAGAATCAAACTCCTTCTTGCAGCCACCTCTGCACAAGTATCTGAATCTGTATGCATCCTAAGTTTTTACCTGACTTTATAGTCAAGACATTTTTTCATATCCAAAGAAACAGACAGACTGCATGGAGGTTGCAATAGTGCATATGGTCTAATAGCAGACAAACTGATTTAATGGGGTAGCACGATTCAAGTATAAAAAATAAGGAAAAGCCTTCTGCTTCCACAGTGCACCAGACTAGCTGCATCTGTCCCATCAGCATATGCTGTAATGAAACATTTCCACTGTATGACATCATCAGATTAAATGATAGTTCATCACTCACTGAAATCAGCTACTTTATTAATGAATGTCGTATTCATGCAATATCCAGATGTTACATTATCATGATGAGTATTACAATTTTTCTGATACGCTCAAAAGAAAGGGGATTCCTTCTGTTGATATTAAACTTGCAAACAAATATATGGACCTCCAACTGCCAGACCTATGTGAACGTGCTGCTCTCTGATTTTATCCCCACCTTACTTCAGAGGGAAACAGCACAGAATTGAAGACTCTGTGCACATATATGAAATAAAATATTGATAAAGATTAACCAAAATGTGAAGACCTTTCATCAGTTTAGACTCATACGGCATATAAAGAGCTTACGTTCTGATGCTACAGGTGAGAAAAAGTATATATGACTAAAAATGTTAAGTGCAAAAAAAAAAAAAGAAAAAAGATAATAAAAGCTGAAACACAGAATTTTGCTTATCGTGCTCAAATAACCTTTAAAAGATTAACTTTATCACTAAAGCACTGATAAATATTCAGGCACTTTCAGGTGCACAAGGTTTGTCACTGTTAATATTTGAGTGGGAAAGAGAAACATGGCTCTAAATAAAATCACATCAGTCCTTATTTTAGCAACTGAAAAGATAACTGGATATAATTTTCTACCATTTAGAATATATAATGGGAGCTCCAGGAACTACTACTCTCTGTGTCTAGCTATACTGCAAATGACAATCAAGCTACTCAGTTCATTGAGTCCCATGAGTAACTGAAAAGCCTTCTTAAGACTGACACTGGGGATTTTCAAAGGTTTCTGCCAGCTGAAAACATACTTACTGAGTACCTAGAACTTCCAAGTGTATGTGTGAAGAAAGAATCCAGGGAGACAGTGTCTGAATTTACTATCAACTGCTTGAAAATACATTTTCTAGTTTATATCCATTGTCCTCCAACATGAAAATTCTGTACTTAAGCCATAAAATACTGCTTAGCCTTTTCAGAGCGTATCACCTAACAGAAAGAAATACTAATAGAGATTCAATCTATACACCACAGGGACCAGGCCTTTCTCCTGTACACTAAAGCACTATGTCAAAGCTGACTAAGTACCACATTAAAGTAAAAAAGATTTGGAGGTCCATGATTCAGACATCATCAAGGTTTAAATAAAAGCATCAATTATAAAAAAAAAATCTTTTATGAGAACATTTGGTTCTCATCAAAACATCAGTTGGAAGAATATACACAGTGTGACCTACAGAGGAAGCATCATTATTTTAAAGGAATGACCACGATTCTGGAAGATAGGAATTTTTATTAATCATAGCTCTGGTCTATCGTAAAAGGAAATCTCCAACATCTTCCTTACTTCTCTCATGGAATCATCTATGATGGCATTTAATTACCTTCAGAGTCACCTGAACTTTAATGCTATGATACACATTAGAATAAGACAGTAGATAATTACTAGGTATAATCACTATGTGGTTAATCAGTTCAAATAGAATCTATTAAAGACAAATAACAGCTGACTGTGTTTATACATACTGCCTCTATTTTCTGAGGAAAACATAGCCCCCACAGCTCCAGTTTATGAAAATTGCCTTTGATTTATACTGCCTATATTCCTTTCACAACTAATTTGCTCCCAATAATTCTCAAAAATTATTTTCTTTCTTCACAATAAAGTATTTCCATAATATGATTTCTGAAATGCCCCAAGTCGTATCTCTCTTCTCATCTTACCTAGACTCTTGTAGATGAAGTGTAATTACACTGAAATCAGTAAAATTAACTACACCTGGGAAAATCAAAGTCTGTCTTTGAAAGCCTCTCTCCCTATTTACTTATTTTGTGCCTGGTTTTCTCTTAGGTAACTATTTTGACCTAGGATATATCAATTAACATGAATGCCAGCAATAATATTTAGAAGATATTAGAGAAAACAGTCACTGGTTCAAAAACATGCTTCTAACATTAATTACTTTCTGATTACAATATAATCAACAGCATTAGGTAAATTCTCACTGCAATAGAGTGAAAAGAAGAAATACAATAATAGAAATAATAGTCGAAGATACTATTCGTATTCTTATGAAAACACTTCCTGTGAATCTTGTAGCTTTGGTTTCCAACTGACCAACAAACTTGAAGTAAATTTAGGAAAGTGATTACAAAGAGCTGAGGACCAATAGGAACTAAGATGAAAACTCTGGCAGGAAAAAGTAGGGCCATACAGAAAATTGCTGGCAGCTCTAGTAATTGCTTCAGAGAAGAAACATGCAGCATTTTAAGGCATCAGCCACTTTAGGCTGTAATCTTCTCCCTTCCCTTCTTGACCTCCCTTGTGATTAATCTGAGATGCAACAGTTTGGGGAGCTGCAATACAGCAACTTTACCTATTTGGCCATTCAATATTTTATATTTTGATTGCCTGCCAGTCAGCTCATCACTTTCTCCATATATAAAGTGAAGCTGTCAACAAGAAAAGGGGAAGAACAGATAACCAATCATAAAGAAAATATGGAAAGGTCAAAACCCATCCAAACCTCAATTTAATTGGATTATATACCTGAGAAGGCAGAAATGTGTTGTTGTGAGGTAAACCATGAAAAAGAAAAAGTTAAATGAGGAGTGATGATGACAGGGTGACTCTAAAAGAGTGGTAACATTCTCACCAGCACAATGAGGTGAGAGGTGGGCAGAGCAAAAACTGTGGGGTTAAAATGGCAGGCCAAATGGGAACACCAAGAGTGAAGGCAGCAGATAGGACTCTGCTGATCGTATTGACAAGGAGATTAAATTGAAAGCAATAAAAACAGGCTTGTGCCTTAAGTTGGTGATGGAACAGGGTGTAGTTCAGAATATAATAAAGGGAGCTGGGGAACATGACTTGACCTATCAGATAAGTGCAGATATTAAATTCCGTTTTTCTAGCAGTTATAAGCTACCCTGATAAAATTTGTTTGTTAATTTATTTACCAGTGAAAATGTCTGCACCAGGATTTCCAGGAGTCTTTCTAACTTAAGCATATAAAAATGTCTGCCTCTCCAGTTGTCTCTGAAGATTTTTCTTATTTTCTCACTCATTTTATTTTTCTTTTCCCCTACACTGTCTTCTTCAGTTGGAAAAAAACCAAGGCGCTACTGCAAGCATGAATTAGCTTACTCATGGTAAAAATCAACTCAAGTAGTATTCAAAAGTTTTGCTGGCATCTTTGGACAGCAAAGCACAGCTTCTTCTCAGATACCTTACATTAAGGTGTACTTCAAAATGAGATAATAAACTTGCTGCAAAATGTAAAGATTGAAGCCTTCTGTGACTTTATGTGAAACAAGCCCAAAGAGCTATATGTACACAGCCAGTGGGCTAATCCCCAGCTCATTCCTTTGGTATATGAGACTCATGGTTCAGATTTCTGATGGTTCGGATTTCTGAATCAGGTCTTGTACATGCCATTGCAGACTTGAGACTCCACATGAGCAGTACAAGTTCCTTCTCCCACACTCACCCTTAACACTCCCTCAGCGTCCAGCAATGAGCAGATTAGTGGGTTTCTGAATTAACTAAATCTGCTTCATTATGTTTTACAGCTCAAGGACTTTCTTCCATGAATTTACTTAATTATTTTTTGATCCATATTTGCTTGTGGCTTCCAAAACATTGCTAGACAACAAGTTAAATTACAAACTGTTTTTAAAAAATGTTTGGGGGGTTTTGTATGTTTGCTTTTTTAAATTATTATTATTTTAAATCTGCTTCCTGAGTAGAAATAGTGAATAATCATGAATATCAGTGATTTGTTCAGTCAATCTCAGCATATCTCTGTACATCATGGGAACAGTACTTCCAGTTACAGACGGGAAGTAGGTCACCAGATAATGAATTTTTAAAATTGAAAATGCAAGACCAAGGAGAAAAGATAACAAAAAGGGACAACTCATGTGATGTAAAAACCCTGCAATGTAAAATCCACAGTCTAAACACCTGGAGGTCTCTAAGTTGCTGAGACATAGGACAGGCAATGTTCTCATGCCTAACATTATCAGCATTGGTAAAATCACAGCTGTACACACAAAACTGCTGCTCTTTCATGGCAGAACCCAATATTGTGGTTCCTCTATTTCACCTTGAAGTGTGAAGACATTTTTGACATAAGGAAGCATCTTACAACTGAAGTGGAATTTCAGTAGAAGAGCAATGATCCAAATTTTCAGAAGACTTCTACACTGATGGTGACTTGCTACAATACAATTGGTACAGCACTGAGTCAGGTACACAAGACCCAGTTCTAATGGTGCTGATGACAAAAACTGCTTAATTTAACTAATTTAAGAATCTCTATAATATCCATAAGCAGTTAGGGTCCAGGATTTTGATTAGGGCCCCTTTTCTATCTATGCTGGAATTTTTGCAGGTTTGTGACACCTTGCTGGAAAATTTCAGCCTCTGTGTGTAATGAATTCATTTTTACAAAAACCCTTGTGAAAACTACATACTCTATTAAAAACCTCTTGAGGCAAGAAACGTTTCCTACTTCTTTTAAAAACGTATTTCAGCCTTTCAGGTGTGTTAGGACAGGTAGAATAACTGGGCTTATTTTAAGACTGGTTAGAACCCAGGCTGAATCTTCTAGATAAACACCTTTTATTCTTAGAAGAGCAGACTAATGTACACATATGTTAGTGGATATTTCCTACCTGGCAAATAAAGAAAAGATCCTGATTGATATACAACAGTTTGGAAACAAGCCATACTTAAAACAAAACTTTTCATAGTTGTTTACTTGGCTTATAGATACACACAGGAGAGCTGTTAGCTGTGGTTCAGTAATATTAATAAAGCTATCCCTTTAAGTTAGCAAAATACTTTTATAGATGGAATTGATTCAGATTGTTATTGTGAATCTGGAATAAATGACTGGACATTAATTTAAATCTACATGAGTATATATACATGAGTATATATACATACATGAGTATGTATTATAATGAGTCTTTCACATGCTAACTGTATATACAGTTCTTTGGGACACTTACTTTCCTTTTCAAAGAAAATCAGGACTTAGAGAATAATGTTGACAGTATTAATACAGATTTCAACACCACCCAAAAAAAAAAATTTTGGAGGAAGAATTTTGGTTCTAAAATGCAAAGTTTGACGCTAACTATAGTTTGACTTCAATCACTCCAATACAAATAATAAATGAGAAGCAAGAGGAAACCTGATGATCTATGTATAGGGACAATCCATAGAGATTGTGTAGAGTTTTTCATTATGCAAACCTCTTCAGCTATAAATATATCAATAGCTATTGAAAAGTCACTGAGATATCACATTCTTTGTGTATTTGTGAGCATGTGTGTGCATCTTTCTGTGTCTCAGTGCAGGGAGACAGCAAACATCTATCTTGTAACGTTAACTCCAAAGGGCTGAATTCATCTCTGGCATCATGACTATATTGCAAATCCTGGCATTACATCAACAATAAATACAGCATATTATTTATATTTATGTTTTCTTCAAACACCTCAGTGAGTTAATGAGGAGCATAAAGCAAAAATCAAAATATTTTTCCAATTAGTTTAACATGAATATCAAAGGACAAAGTTAATAATCTAGCAAGTAAACTAAAATGCTGATTTTACACTTTCAAAACTGACAAAACAAGTTTTGTTCCTATATTTTTATCAGGGAAGTGCCCATTTCTAATTTTACTAACTGCAGCAGAAATAATATTTTTGGAATTGGTAAAGATGAACAAAAAGGGTCTGATATTTTTTTTTGTTTTGTTTTATTTCTTAAATTATTCGGACAGGTGACAATAACTTTTTAAAAAGGAAGAGCTGTCTCAGACACTAAAGAACGGCCTTTGTATTAATACAATATGTTAGTACTTCTGGCAGTATATGCAAGAAAACCAGATAGCTTGTGCAAGGTCATTGCAAATACAAGATGCATCAACCTGGTGAAGTTCCTACAGCAACATAAATGTGCTTATGAGCAGCAGGTGAATTCCTGCAAAAGACTCTAAAGCTATTAACAGCTCAGTAAGGAGTACATAATAATAGGTTGTTAACTCAGCCTCCCTGACAAGAACATCAAGAAAGGGCACTTTGAAACTATTAATACTAATACACTAATAAAAGAGAATTTTTACATTATATTTTCTTAAATCAACAAAATAAACGTTCATTATTTTATTAGGATACAAAACTAACAAGCCTACGTGGTAGTTACTGAATAACATACCATATGAATTTGAGTTGGCTAATAAATTCATGTATTTAAATGAAAAGCTCCTCTAATGTTCATTGTTCACTCAATAACCACCCGACCAAACCCACAGTTTTTATTTAATATGTGGTAAAATAATTATACAAATATTAAACATAGAAATAGTATGTTCTATTGCACAAAACCAGGATGGGTTTCCTCTGGATTTTTTTTCCTTTCTCCCAGAATGACTGCACTGGGGACATCACAACTTAGTAAAAAAGAAGTTGCTTACATTATGCAGTCAGTGGCTTTGTATACATTTGTGTGTGAAAAAAAATGTTAAAAGTGGAAAGCTAATAACAATCTGTCCTCCTGCATGGTTAGTGTGCAGTTGCAATGCAGGCTAAGAAGAAGAGAGATAAAAAAAAAGGAAAGATCTCTATTTCTCCCCTCTGCCCCCCCAAAATACATGTCTCTACTTGTACATCCCCAAATATCTCCTGAACATGTGAGGGATTGCAGGAAAAAACTGTAAGCTAAAATGATACCTCCTATTGGAACATTCCCTCACATTTAGACAAAGATAAAACCTCACCTATGTCTCAAAGTACATATCTTCTTGATTTAATCTCTGAATCCACTTGTATGGTTGCAAAAGAACAATTTATGAACAGTAAGTAGTATGCGTATTGTGAAAACACTATCCTAGCTTCGGATTTTAAAACAGTTAGGGCTCATAGTTGAAGACTTTTGGGAACTATTAAGCTAGTTCTTATTTTAAGAAGCTCTAAAGGAAACTTTCTGACAGACTTTAGAGAAATAGTGACCTGGACATTGTATTTAACTTATAAATAAGGAAATTATTTACTGCTTAGATGACCATCTTTTGGCACCTACGCTGGTTATATTTAGTTCATTGCTAATGAAACTTCCCATTCTTTTTGCAAAAATGTGTTAAACATCCAACCCCAAAGTCTGACTCCTGAATGTCAGTTAAGATACCTGAGGGAACTACAACTCTAGCTTCAGATGCTGCTAAAACTTACTGCACCTAAACTCAAAATTGACCACACTGCAACTAGTTAATAACAACAGCAACAACAACAATAACAACAATAATA
Organism: Nestor notabilis; assembly: GCF_000696875.1. Taxonomy (NCBI): domain Eukaryota; kingdom Metazoa; phylum Chordata; class Aves; order Psittaciformes; family Psittacidae; genus Nestor; species Nestor notabilis. The sequence goes on from NW_009911998.1 coordinate 35,034, forward strand.
ATAAAATGTTTTGAGAGTACATTCTCTATTTTGTTAATTAAGGATAAAACATGTTAAACTTCTTACCACTTCCTTTTTTGCAATTGATATAGTCTCTCTGAAGAGACAACATCTCTTTTTTACAATATGTTTATCAAAATAATCTAAAGTTTGTCCTTCGGAGGTAGCTGGAGCTTACTGCACTATGAAATAGATGCTTCTGATTTTTGACCCTTCCTAATCACATGCTCAAGATTAACAGCTGATTCCTGCAGTTAACATTATTATTCTTGCTGTGTCAGTAATCTATTTTTAAGACTATTTTTTTCTGAAATTCATATGATTAATGTCTAGAAAAAAACATTTAATAATTCCTTTTATTAGGAATCAACCTCTGACATCAGTGGAGTTACCTTTCTTTGAAGCATGGAACTAGCTGTGTTTTTTTGTCTTATAACAGTTTACATACTTCCTATGCCTATGTCTTTAAAAAAGTTTGAAAACCATTTATTCAAAACCATTAATGCACTTTTACTACATTTGTGCAGCTCTTCTAGCACTTACTGGAATAAGCATTGTACATGCAATTTTCCTTGGGGAAAATGGTATTGGCTACAGACAAGAATAGAAGATCAGCAGAGACTGAACTATGGTTTTTTTGTTAAATCAAATCCACTAGGCTTGCTTAAACAACATATTTCTCGTTGAAATTTTTTGGTTCAGCCGGAACAACAATAGTAATAGCTCTGTAGGCTACTTTATTATTAAATACAAAGGTTTAGAAGCTATCTCTAAATAATTGACAAGAACTATTAGGAGGCTAGCCAAACCAGGCACCTAATGGAGAAGTCCTAGCTCAGAACTTTTTTGATAAACCATTTGCTGCATGTAATTGATATGTAGAGGCCAGCTTTCTTTTTCTCCAAACAGTAATTATGTCTGTGTCATTAATAATGGCTGCTGCAAGGTCCATAGTTTCTTTCCTGCAGGCAAAAATTATATCTGCTCAGAGAGTCTCATAATTATTTGCTGTCGTTTTCAAGAGTTCTGAGGACTATTTTTTTTCTCTTTTTAGAACATAAGGCTGTTACAGTTCTTCCCTTGGGAAACTAGGTTAATAACAGCAGAATAGGAAAACTGAGAAGCTTGTTTAACATCACTTACTATGCTAAAATAAGCTAGGAGGTTTCATTTTAATGATTATCTCCCAAAGCACATTTGTAGTGATTATTTTTTAAAAACATTCACCAGACATGGTTCATTTCCCAGGAGCTCTGAATGGATGAGAATGCCAGAGGCACTCCTTGGAGCCCTGGGGCCTACTGTGACATGCTGATCTGTTCCTGCAGCTATGGACAAATACTAAGGTCTGCTTAATACTACTATCCAAAAGCTCTTATGCATCCAAATTACTCAATGCTCTTGCTTTTATAAGAACGTGCTGAAAATGTAATGAAAACATTTTATTGCATGAGTACTACATTTCTTGCTCCTACTCACATCAGAAACATTTTACTTGTAGGCAGCAGACTGCTACTTACACCTTGAATAATTTGAATAATTGAAAAATATTACAGGAGCAAAGTGTTTTGTTTTAAAAGAGAATGATTAGCATGAGGCTAAAAATTGCCCAGCTAATCATTCAATGCTAACAGCATAGTGCTCTTATACTCACTGACTGCCCAGGCACCTGAAGTGCTCATATGTTCAATCCCAATTGTTATAAGCCTTTTCCTGTTCCCTAGTCTTGTCATTGATGTTGCCTTTAAAATTTAGTCAGGAAGCTTCCAAGGTTATCAAGTGTACTATGATAAGTATAACAACAATAAAAGAATATGCCTGAAGAAAGAGCCAGTGTATGCTAACAATCCAGCCACAGCAGTACCAGATGAACTCTGCCTGCTCATGAATAACGTCACAGTCTGCAGGCTCCCTTCAGCCTCATGTGGATTGGAGATGGTGCATATATTATTCTTCATGATTTAAAAATCTAACATAAAAGCAAATCTGAACCAAGAAAGTAATAGCTGGTACTTAAGGGAAATAGAGACGTTGTAACATAGTTGTGTCTGAAAAAATGTAATCCTTCTAACTCAGTTAAACATTATGCAAAATTGTAATTAAAGACATAGAAAGACTGGAGTGGTTTAGCTGTTTAAGAAGTTAGGAGGTTGAGGGTCAAAGAACCTCATGTATGTATAGGACTCAGAGAAGGGCATGGGGCTATAGAAAAGAAATGACTGATTTTACTTCACCTTTCCAAAATGTCACCCAGAAATTCAGAGAATTGTCTGATCTACATGATTCTTATAAGAAATGTTTATATCTTGTCTAATGACTCCTGTTCATGGAGGTTAGATTCCAGCTCAAGGAGGGTCACGTTCTTTCTGAGCAGAACTGAATTAATTTGAGAAGATCATAATATCTCCTTAGCTGGAGAAGACAGAGGAATAGCTGTCGTCCTAAAACGGGGTAAGTTACATACCCTACACTGGCAGTTCACATGGAAAAAAAAAAAAGCTGGAATAAAGCAACTTGTGTGAAAATGAGATTGAAGCATTCTGAAGGCTCCCAGGACTGTGCTATTGCTGTGCTAGCCTATTGTGATAGTGAGCATAGCACAAGATTATCCATTCCTCAAAAACGTGTGGAAAAAAATAGGATGAATATCAGTTCATAAGCCTATACGTGCACTGAGTGCCACATCTTTTTGCCATCAAAGTGCAGAGTATGTAATCTATTGTACATACACACTTCTATGACTTTGAAATAATATGGTGCACTTATTTCTAGATAGATAAATTTTCTTTAAACTACAGAATACTACTGTAGGCAAACAATTCTGAAAGACAATATTACTTTTATGTTTATAATTTTCCATATTAATTTTTGTAAAAATAATTCCGTTATTCAAAACATTATTTGTTGATAGTCTTAAATCTTTACCTAATTCCCATGAAGTCATTTACCTCAACATCTCTTCTGTAGTTTACTACTCAAACTCAGGATGGCTCATTTTAATTTATATTAATGAATTTTCAAAGAAATAGTGATGTTTATTTTAATATTAGATTTTAAGAAGGAGCATTGTTTCTTCTATAAGTTAATACAGCTGTAGACTGATAGAAAAATTAGCAAGGTCATACTGCTTTCTAATTCTTTAAATCTGTTACTTTCCTCTATCTCTCTGCCTCATCACTCTTCATCTCTTTTTAAAATCTCATTGGAAAACTAATTTCCCTCTTGCCTCTACTGCTCAGTTATTTTCTCTTTTTCATTTATTAATTCAACTCTAAATAATACTGGAATGGAGGAAAAGTCGTACCTGACATCCTACATATCCTGCGCACTCACTGCCATATGGGGGTGGGTTAAAATTTTTATGTGGAAATTGCCTGTGAGTTGCAAATTGACTCTGTCAACAAAGTATTTTGTCAAAGGGATATGGCTTTAGTATAAATTTCATCAAAAGACAAGAAAGCAAAGAAACATCAGCCAGCCCCCCTCCATCCTCCATCCTGCTGCAAAAGAGACTGTGTTTGGAGATGTCATTGCAATGCCTTGGGATAGTACTTGGGTATATCCCATTAAAATCTCTTCTCCATAGACATGCTTCCTCAGCTAATTATATATTATCTTGTGTGTAACAGAAAATATAATCCAGCTGTGTATTTGGAGCATTTGGGAGAACAAACCTAATACAGTTGCTGATTCGTATACAGCTTGGTATGCTTAATACAGCTCTCGGGGACCAATATTTTTTTATAATTAACTTTAAGGGTTTGGGTGGAAAAGGGGAGGAATAAGCATTTTCCAGTTCAGCTGCACAATCTCAACTGCAGCTAGTATGGATTATATCCTCTATGTACTCTTTCCTTTCCCGTGAGGGAATTCCTACAGAAGGACTTAAGTGTCATTACAAGGCTGTAACAAGGCCATATCTTATCCTGCTACTCCATCTGACTTGAATGTGTGACCTTTTTGGTGAGAGATAAATAGATTACAATGTCCTGGAATCTTTCAAAAAGTACAAGTTTTGGGCAGTGTCTGAGTAACTGTTTTAAAGTACAAAAGAAAAATTGATTACTATTAGCAATGAAACGGAGGTTATATTGATATCTGGAGTTTGATTTTTAAAGGGAAAGACAATACTGTCTATGAGAGATTTTTTCTTTTAAAAGTACTGGTCTGTTCGTGGAAGATATTAAAGGATTATAAAATGGAATGGATAGATAACAGACTGCAGAATAGGGCAGACAGCCTGTACAAACAGAGATAATTTGCAAATATTTAGTATCTATGAAGACTCCAAAGAAGGTCTATGGAGAATGTTGCTAACTATATAGTTTTCAGAATGATTCATAATCTACTGGAAATAAGATATTTCAGATACCAGGACTCAACATACAGTACTAATTCAGGCTCATGATATTCTCTCTCTGGTTACATCACATAACTATTCAAGCAATGGAAAAATTTTACTGTGAAAGAAACTCATAGCTTCTTGGACTGAACATCTAGGAATTTTTGTTCTTCTCACAGGCCAAGTCAGTTCTCTAATTATGTCCCATGCCAGCTTATGTTCACTGTGTTTTTGGCTGAAGGGCTGCAGAACAAAGTGACTTATTGTCAGCCAACCACATAAATAGGTACAAGCGTATTCCTAAATAGGAAACTGAAACTTCGTACAACCCATGTAGAATTGGCTCACAATGAAGTTCTGTTATTTTCTCAACATTTTAATTTTTACAAACACATAGAAAGCCAAACACTATTTTGTTAAGTTATTGTTCTGGGTATTGTAGAATCATAGAATCGTTTATGTTGGAAAGGCCCTTCAGATCATCTAGTTCCAACCCCCTGCCATGGGCAGGGGTGCCTCACACTAGACCATGTCACCCAAGGCTCTGTCCAACCTGGCCTTGAACACTGCCAGGGATGGAGCACTCACAACTTCCTTGAGCAATCCATTCCAGTGCCTCACCACCCTCACAGTAAAGAACTTCTTCCTTATATCTAAACTGAACTTCTCCTATTTAAGTTTAAACCCATTACCCCTTGTCCTATCACTACAGTCCCTGATGAAGAGTCCCTCTCCAGCATCCTTGTAGGCCCAGCTTCTCTTCTCCAGGCTGAACAGCACCAACTTTCTCAGCCTGTCTTCTTATGGGAGGTGCTCCAGCCCCCTGATCATCCTCGTGGCCTGGACTTGCTCCAACAGCTCCATGTCCTTTTTATGTTGAGGACACCAGAACTGGACACAATACTCCAAGTGAGGTCTCACGAGAGAGGAGTAGAGGGGCAGGATCACCTCCCTTGACTTGCTGGTCACGCTCCTTTTGACGCAGCCCAGCATACAGTTGGCTTTTTGGGCTGGGAGCTCATTTCAGTTTCTCCTTAACCAACACCCCCAAATCCTTCTCCACAGGGCTGCTCCGAATCACTTCTCCATTAAACCTGTAGCTGTGCTATTTAATTTTTTTTTCCAGTTTACCCTTTTCTTTCCGCATCATTAAAGCTGCACGAGCTCAATAGAGAAGTGCAGCCAAGGAAGAAAATTCTCCAGCATTTACAGAGCCTAACAAACCTAACTCTTTTTTTCATGACTTGGCTTATATTTCTTTCTTTGAGATCTTCTTACATATTCACTAGTTCCATTGTGACTTTCAGATGGGGGCAAATAAACAGCAAAAACAGACTTACCAGGCAACCTTTTAAGGTATGGACAGCAAAATTTTCTGTGTTTGTCTTTAGGAGTGAAGGCACTGATTAGCACTGAATTTTATGCTGGTGCAAGACCCTGTAGGCAACTGGAAATGAGAAAATGTGTTTTGTGGTTTGGGAGAAGCACAGTTCAAATTATGTGTTCACAAGACGTGCTGTGTGTGCACCTTGTACCTTTATTTGTAATGTATGTTGTTGCCCTTTTCTGTGAAATCACCTAATTTTGACAGGATTCCAGAAATTTTACATGAATGCCATGCAGTTTCTCTCTCTTGTAACCGTTTGCAACCCTCTAAGCATGTCTGGTTCACTCCATCATTTTAGCACAGATTATTGCTAAATAATGCCACAAAATGAAATCACATTGACATTCACCTTAATTGTATTGTCTCATTGTCACTCTAATGAGAAGTTTTTACAGTCCATAAATCAAAATATTTTCAAGCATATGACCCATTTATCCATGATCACAAATGTAGCTACTATTGGACAGGTATATCTACTGCCTGCTTGCTGCTCTACTTGATTCTGATGTGAAACAAGACAGTAATTAACAAGTTAGAAGTAAAACTACAAAAAATAGTACAGAATAAACCTTCTAATTATACAGCATTGTATGTGGGATCAAGTGAAAAGTTTAAAGTATTTCTTAAAATATTAAAAATACAAAACATATTGCTCTTTAGGATCTGAGTTTGGGTGATGCTGTAAGTGAGACCTACTTTCTCATAGTACTTGATCTCGTAGTCCAGAATTGCTCCATGGGGAAAGTCCGGCTCTTGCCAGGAGAGGGCAATGCTGTTTTGGGAAGCCCAGTCCTTCCTTACCATACCTATCAAGGAGGGTGCTGAAAGGGAAAAGGATAACTAAGGGTTAAAGACGAAGCACACGGTTTATCCTTTCAACCTACTGTTTTAGGATACCAACCCGAGGTAACTTGGAGCGACCTCCAGACAGAAAAGCATGACAGATGGCAATTCTCAGGGAAACCATATAACCTGGAATTAATGTCTCAAGTACATACTAGTAACTCCTTTGTTAAAGTGCACTCCAGCTTCTGAAAAATAGCTATATGCAAAAATATAGAAAGAAGAACCTGTGCAAGCCCCCACCACCAGCTGTGTGCAACCAGGTTGCACTGCTGGCTTGGAGGACATCATGTCCAAAGCAGAACCACATTTCAGAGACATTAAATTCTACATTCGGGATAATCTTCATTAAATGTTATAATTCAACTGTGAAAAATGTACATTCAGTTTACTTTTTGGGGTGAAATAAAGTGACACAGCTTAAAGCAGATGCAGTGAATCCTCTTTCTGCTAGCTGAGCTGGCAACAGCAAGGACATTTTAGCCTGTCCGTGTGGTACCCATGTGCCCAGAAGATCCAGCTTGTTAGAGGCCAGTGGCAGGGATTGGGTTATGAGCAAACCATGGGGGCAAAGGCACTCCCAAAACCTACATACTGCAATTGATATTGTAGGTCTGAAGCAGTGCGGCTAGTAGGAACCATTTCTAGCAGCTATTGGAAAGGGCCCAACATGGGTTGGTTCACCTGAGAGCCAAATCTCACTAGGGGGTCAACTAATTTTAAGAAACAGGCTTTTTGCCCTTTTGGAAAAGAAGGTGGGCTGTTTCAAATAGTGCAAAAATCGCATTCTAGAAAATGATCTTTGCTTATTTTATTAATCTGGTCAAGCACATCAAAGGAGGTCTAATATTCTCCAGACACTAATGCTGTTTTAATAGTATTGATGCACAGCTTTCCCAAACATTACAACAAAACCAGTCATGTTGTTCAACAGCCTTGAAGACAACTGAACCAGCTGAACAAACCAGCTGCCATAAAAAGAAAAGTTCTTCAAGTGATTCACAGCTGTAACTATTTGTCTTTCAACTAATAAATATTAGTTTATTACACACTCTCCCCCCATTTCTCTCTATTATGAATCTTACTTAACCTCTTCTAAGCTTCCAAGGAGCTGTCTTCTAAAAAGAACACATTTTTATGACTTTCGTCTTTTTCTTTTGAATGAAAGAGTCTCCCCAGGAAAATTATATAAACTAAATAAAAAATCTGCTTCTAGTCACAAAATGTCATGCCTTAGTTTTCTTTCCTGTAAATATTTCAGGAAGTTTAAGGAATGAAAATGATAAATAAATTCTAGAACGCAAACAAACACTGAATAAAACAAAACCGGTTGCTCTCCTTTGAAAGAAAGAAAACTACAGAGAGACGTGCACATAACACTCTCTTTCTTTGTGACAGTGCATTTATCTGAGAGAGAAAATAAACTTCTATCTACTGTCAATTTTATGGTCTAATAGTTGAGTCCTCTTTGATGTGAAAAAAATCCGCACAACCCAACATGTAACACTAAATGAAAAAAACTACCAGAAGTGTTAAGTGGACAAACCAGAGCCTGCTCAGGAAACCGTTGTAAACCTGTACTAATTACAGCTTAATGACAGGTCTGATGTAACGGAATGAGAGATAAAAAAGAATTCCTGCCATACTGAATAAAGATTAACCTATTTTTCAGGAAGTCCTTTAAAAGCATAATGTAAGTAACTGAATAGAGAAAAATACAATTAAATAAATAAAAGGCATTCATATGTTCTGGGCCAAAACATTATCTCTGGGTATGTGTAACTACTCCCTCAGTTAAAATGAAAGTTTTACTCTTGAAATTGAGGGTGAAGCTGAGCACTCATAATATTTCTCTGGGGTAAAATCAGCTACTCCAAGCAGGGAACAAAGATAGGTCTGTTTAAAGAAAAACAGGAGGTAGCAAACATGGATTTGTGTTTGGTAAACACCGATCAAGTGTCTACAAGGGCATTGCTTATATAAATCTGTTTACTACTTCTTGTTTTGAATCATTCACTGGTATCCAGCTGTGATTTACAGGCGGGTCTGAGGGAGGTATAGCAACCTTTCAGATACATCTGGTACGCCCTGTGTGCCTGCCCACAGGTGATGGACATCAGCTGGACCACCTTCCCTAGCACATCATGGCTTCATCTTGCTGCGTTTGGGGGTTCACCAGTCAGGCAACTAAATTCTTGTGAAATGGTTGAGGTTGATTACAGAAAACACCAGGTTAAACTATCGACATAATTACATTCTTCACCCTTCTAGGATTTTTAAATACAGATTACTGCTATTACACTTCTTCGAATTATCACATAACCTGTATAAGCTTCTCGTATGTACCGCAAGTTCTGCATTTTCCTTTGGGTTCTGATTTCCAAATTCATACAGCAATTTATGCATGTTTTCAACCTGAGCTCTCTGCAGTAACTCTTCCATCTGAGGAACTGCATGTCAAAACACTGTCCTGGCGCATCAGAAGGTCCTCTCAAAAGAAATAACCCCAGTCCTCTTCCTGGGAAACAACTCAGGAGCGTACTAAGGGGAAAACAATTATTTCAGCCCTCTCCTAAGATAGCTGTATTTGACCTGCATTTGAAATGGAAAACCCCATACAGCAAGACTCACAACACACCCGTAGTACTGTGCCAGCACTGCATCCCCTAAATCAAAATGCAGAGACTATGAATATGAGAAGCGTATCTGTGTTTCTACTAGGGTACCTGGCAAAAACCCCCACGTACCTTTCAACAAAAAGCCACAAAAGAGCCACCACTCATCATTTCTTATATGTTCAGAAGGATGATTGTATATTTATCATACAGAGGTTATGTATTCACATCTCAGACAAAATAATGACTTCTCAGGAAAAGAACTCCAGCCAAAAATTTATTGTACAAAAAACCAGACAAATAAGCCCAAGCAATTAAAAGCTGCAGCTATCTCAGTTTCTAGCTCTTTAGTTGTGAAATGCTACTAAAAGCAATACTTTCTATGGAGAAATTTCAGCTTCTTGTTACAGTTGCTCACCGGAGCAGAAGTTATTTAGACTCTAAAGATCCTATCCATTTATTGTTAAAGCTCTTTTTGACTGGAAAATTTAAGATACGTAAATCCTATTTGCCCATTTATAAAGACTGCTCTAATGTTCCTATGATGAATCAATGGGAAGTTCTTTTAATTAGCTGCTTCAAATCCAGTAGCTGCAGGAGTGCTCTAATTTGGTTACCCAATGAAACCATTGAAAAAAAAAAATGCTTAGAAGCTCAGCATGGCTTTTAATCACTTTAATGGCAGCATTTTCTTGCCATTGGTACTAGGCTGAAGGATGGTTTCTGGCTCTTGAGCTCAGTGCTGATCTCTGTTTTGTACCGAGGATTCTTTGCACCATCTGCTCTTTATATTTTCCTCTATACTGTTATAAATTTCTTGAATTAAGATGAGTCATCTACAAAGCTGTGAGCTCCTCATTTAATTTATTCTGTTAAGTTTGTCTTTTCAAATTTGTATTGAATAATGAAAGTTCATTCCCTAATTCAGAGTGATCTTATTTTATCCTAAATCTCTTTGGCTTCTTTTTTTCAGAATCCCTTTTCTCACAGGCTATACAAAGGACAGAAAATGTATGTTTTAAATGATGATTGGATTCCAGTGTCACTTCTCTAGAGACTTGCTCTTCTTCTGAAGTTGACTTCCATTATCTCTAACTTTCTGATTTCAAAACAGATGATCTGTAGGGTTTCTGAAGCCTTTTTCCTTTAGTCCATTTTCTAAATTTCCAGTTTCTTGTTTCACACTGTTTAAAGTGAGCTAAGTATTGCCAGCATTTCTCCCCTGGTTTCCAGGGTTGAACACCTCTGATATGGTGCCCATTCACTATGAAGAAGCTTCAGACCCAAAGGCAGCTGATGACAAAAGCTCACCCGATGTCCGTCTGTACCCTACCTCTCTGGTATCTCATTACAGATCTTATTTCTTTGGTGCAGAGGTACCATGACAGCTCAATGGTCTTTCACAGGCTGGCAGAACAGCTGTACCTACCAGGTATGCACAATCACTCCCTTGTCAAAAAGAACATACCATTCAACAAGCAAGAACAGCTGTATCACCATTGTCCTCTTCCCTCCTTCCATCTCTGCACTGTGTTTGTTTTGGCCAAAGCCAATGAAGTGCGAGCAAATACAAATTTGGAGGGGATGGAGCAGAAGAGAGATCTAAGAACTGCACACACATTGCAGTGAGGACTACAAGTTCACTCCTTTGGACACCATCCTCATGAGAAAGCTGTGGGTCTAAACGTGCAAAATGCTGCCATTTGGTATAATGTTGTTTCATTTAGTTAGGAGTTTCTATACCTCTACCATTACCAATAATAATCTGAATTGCATAGTTACATGTTATTCTTTCATCAAGACCTCTGCTTGCTTCAAGACACAGGAAAGACTATACTCACCAAAATATAGCACTTTATCACGTTTCCTCAGTAGGGGTTTCCCAACAGAGGAAGGAACCCATCCCCTTCCCCGTCTCTTCCTTCTCTCCTACCTCAGCCACTTCCCAGCTGCAGCTGGGGTGAAATACTAAGGCCCACTCAGCAACCTGGCTTCTCTTTGAAAACTCATTAATCGATCCCTCCTAGTTTCATACCATATAATTGAGAAAGAAACCTACTTTAACATTCTGCAGGGAGCCTGCAATCCTCTTGTTGGGGAACAATATCTTTCATTACGGGAAGGACAGTTGATATTAGATTGAAAAGGAAAAAGTGGTCTAGATTTGTGTTTCTCCTTACAAATATAGCTATAGTTTGAAAACACCACTGTCAATTTTTTGTCAAACCATACGTATGCAGTATTTATAATTGTTAATTATAGTAATGTACCACGGTCCAATTTTCAAATGTTTTTTTCTGGATGGTAAAAACAACCTTTGCACCAGTTTCTATACCAGAAAATGCTATTATATTTATAGGGTGCTTCACCAGCCTAGGTTCCATAACTGTATTAGAATTTCTATACTATTGGTCACTGAGTATGATTTTATATTATACATAGCAATAAATAAAGTCTGAGATTTTACTCATGATCCCACACTTGGAAAAACTGTTATTTCAGGGCACAGGAAGAAAAATATTGATTTTAGTTCTGAGCCTAGAAAGTTTGTAAGAAGGGTAATATGCAATAAAAAGATGTTTTCTTAGGGGAGACATTTTACTCCAGTAAGAGATCTGGAAGTAATGAAACAACATTTCCTAAACAGTGATAATGCCTCCAGTATTATCAACGTTTGAGCTATTTACCAATGAAGTATTTACCAGAGAAGCAAATAGACCAAAAGCTTTCAGCCTCCATTACTAAAGCCATGCATGACATGTATTAGCAGTCAACGGACAAGCATGTAGTTGTGCTGCCTACCATCTATAGTGGTCTTCATTCCTACAATACGTCCTCCAGCAGAGACACATTTCATCCTTTTTTTTCTTTCCTGTTTTCTTGTTAATCTTCCTGTTGCTATCTTTGTAGAATAAGGGAACAGAGACTATTTTATGAGTGACAAATGCAGTACAGATTGAGGAGACCTGTGTTTATATTCTTTTCTGGTTGTGCTCTAGAGATTTTCTTTACTCTTTTGACTGAGCTATCCTAACGTACAATGTGAATGTCAATACCTCCCACTATTTACAAAATGTGAACAGTTTCATGTTAGAAGTGTGTGTGCATCTATATAAAAGACTAAAAACTAAGCACAAATTTATACGGAAAAAATCATGGAAATATGAACACAAATTAAATTTTATATATAAATTTATAACCCATCTCTATATATTAAAGATGTCCACATGGGTGAAACATCTTTGGGTTTATGCTGAATTCAGTAAGAATTCTTTTTCTTACTATACAAGGCTGATTCCAGTTAGTGGAGTGACTAGATACTTGATTCTTTACATAATAGTCTCCTATCTTCCTAATCACTTCAGTGGTAATTCACAGTTATAATGCTTGGAGGGAATACTATTACTGCCACCAACCTTGGAGTTCAAAGTTGAGCATGGATTTTTACTGACAAGGCATTAGAGCTTGCAAATTAATGAGTTTGGGGTGAAAAATGATGTTTTTAGTTTATTTTCTTACACTAGTTCCCTGAAGGTTTGCATTCAAAAGACAGCATAACAGTATGCTGCTTTTGAAGCACTTCATTTACTGAAAAATAGGCCTCCAGCAATCTGTAATTATAATTTCTCCCTCCATTTTAAATTCTTTCCCCTTGCAGATTTTCTTTGCTTGCTCAGGAATGGTGGATGGAAGCCAAGTGAACCTAATACCATTATCAAAAAGTGGATCCTGCTACAGTGTTGTAGGCTAGAGGTCATGATAAATGCAACCCCCAAATTTCCTCCAGGCTAAACATAGCTCAACAAAATTTTTTTCCTTCTGTGCTCCATAATGCAGTTCTTTCTTCTTTGTTGTTTAACTCTCATCTATTCTTGATCTTATGTATGAAGACAGTAATTATTAACCCATATGATTTTGCAACACTACGAATTTTCTTTCACTTTTAGAACGTGCTGCCATCCATTATCTCACAAGCTTGAGACAAAAGCCCTCCTAGATCTTTACTTCTAACAGGACCTGCTCTACCCCTGATTCTTCAAAATAGATTATAGTAGAAGATGTTAAAAGCAATTGCATAAAATAAAGCCGTATCAGCTATCAGTCAGACTGTGAGGAGGTTTAGCTGTGGACTTGGCAGTCCTGGGGTAGTGATTGGGCTTGATGATTTTAAAGGTCTTTTCCAACCTAGCTGATCCTATGGTTCTATGATTCTGTTCTCTCTGACAAGGTGTATGTGCAAAAGCCTCAAAGTTAAAAAATGAACAATTTAAAATATTATAATAACATGTTTCTTTAGATATCAGTAGCTAAAAAGATCACACAAATGTTTTACATAAATGTATGTTTTAAGGAGTTACTTTATATTCTCTGTATTTCTGAAGCAAATGGAATAAATTCAGTTCAAACAAGCTTAGCAAAAGGGCGTGATTCCAGGAATCACATGGAAACAAAAAAATCTGTAAAACTGAAAAGGGTTACCTGTCACATAAATGGAAATCATGTCAAATCAATGCCCTCTGACAACCAAAAGTATTTGTATCTGAATAAGTAGATTCCTGGCTCCCTTCCATTGCCTTTTATTGCTGGAGCAGCAAAAGACTTAAGTCTTAAGTGGCTTAAAGACCTAATAGGTCACTGGGATTCCTGAGAGATCAGCACTCCCAAAATCAGATCTTCTCTGTCCTTGTTTGGCAGAACACAATGCTATGGTCGTGTGGCACTGGCATATCAGCTCATGTGAGGTAGCAACAATCTACGTGGCTGAATGCCACAGCAAGAATATGGTAACTGGAGGGAGAGGGGGGTGTATGCAAAAAATAAAAAGCCCTTCACTTCATTTGTTTCTTCCAGGCATTTTGTTCAGGATCATGTAATATACTACTTGATGGCACAGGGAAGGGAGCAAGACCACCCTCCCCAGAAAATTACTCCCCTTCCTATCACCTCTTAAAACAATTATAAACCCTATTGTGGTACCTATACAGCTCAGGTAGCAGAATACTATTTTCAACTAGCAGACATGCTGCTTTCTACAAGCTCAAATGTTACATGTTGTACCGTTCATTGTCCCTCCTGACTCAGGCATTTTGGCAAGCCATCGGTTGTTGGCCCGTGGCACATACCATTTGAAACTGGTGTGCGTGCTCTCCTAGGGAACTATACCTGACATGCAGGATTTCTCATGAAGGCAGAGTGGCTTATAGGTTTCATTTTTAAGAAACCTCTGCTGAAAAAGAAAGAGGTGGGAGAAACTGGTTTATCGGAAGATTCAGATCTCTACTATAACGATGTTAATCATCATGAAAAAATATGTGTTCCAGCCAATGTGTTACGTAAGTTATAAATATCATGCCAGCACTGCTAGGTGCCCTATGGTGTGGTGACATCCTGTGCTGACACATTTCTCCGGAGAATTTTGTTTTCAAGCTCCTAGTGTGACTTAGGAATTGCTATACATTTATTGGAAATGCAACTTGAGGTTAAGAAGGTGTCATTTATTGCAGCAAGGTGTCATTATGGAAACAGAGCTGTAACTAAGTCTTATTCAGCAGCAACCCCTCCAGGGTCAACTGGAACCAAATTGCTCTGCAAAACTTCCTGCTGCTAAATTGATCTCAGAAGTTTGAAAATGAAATAAGCAGGTTAAAAAGCACTAGGAAATCTGCAATCTTTTCACTCCATTAATTGCTACTCATCCTGCTATGTAACAAAGACTAACCTAAAATGTACACTCATTTCTGCAAATCTCTCCTGCTCTTGTTTATATCAAGACATGAGATTACATCAGATTGTAGGTCATTTTGTGTCAAACAGTACTTTAGAGGTCTGAAAGATGTTTTTCTTTTAGCAAGTAAAATCATGAATATTTTATATGAACTTCTGTGAACCTTCTGTAAAAGCTGTTTGTTGGCCTGTGCAAAGAATGTCAGAGCTACTGTACTTCAACATTTTGAGTGACTATGTAAGTGCATGGAGACATATCTGATACTTTTTTAAATGTACGTCTTCAAACAATTTCCCCACTGATTTTTCAAAGCAATTTAAAAATCATAGTGATGATAAATAAATATGCCTTCATAAATTAATTCTCCCAGTGATACAAAATTATATACTATTTGCTATATAATATATATACTATAAACATATAAGATGCTATAGATTATTATATATGACATATATAACAAGTTATATACAATATAACAGATATACTAGGTAATATATAAAATACGATATAGTTAATAGATTATATATTATATATGTTGTATGTTAGATGATACTATATTAATGGTAAAAAGATTCCAAAGGTTTGCTCTTCCCTGTTCTTTACAAAGAATCATTAGATAACAATAAGCACTAAGGTTTAGTCTATCTCTGTTATATACAGGGTCAAGTATCTTTTAAATCTTTAATATGTAGACCTATGCACAGAAAAGCACACCCTTTTAAACCCTGTCATACAATGAGAAACATTTCTAGAAGACCAGTAGGTCAATGGTTTGCACTTAATGTACATGAATCACTGAAAGCACTGTTACTGTCCAACATACGTTAGGTGGCCAATTTCTAGTCTAGTAGGGTGGAATTAATTTATTTGGCTCAGACAATTTAAAAACTGGGTTTACATTTTGGCAAGTTGTCTTGATTTCCTCTGTTGTTAGAGGGAAACAGACAATCCCAAAGGGCAGTTTATCATAGCTATCATAACCACCATCTTTGGGTGGCACGGATTGTCCACTGAAGCTGCCTGTTTACATGCAGAACTTTGAGAAGGTAGATCAAATGTATTCCCTAGTTTCAGCCACAGCATTCAATACATGCATCCCTACTATTAGCTCAGAAGCTTAGTACAAATCAGCAACAGATAGATCTTCTTTAAAGGTAACCTCTAGAGCAATGCAAAAGTAATTTTAGATATGTCAACATCAAAGTGGTTTTCTCAGTTGGGTGTATCTCCATGACCCAACACAGGGAACTCAGGTATTTGAGTTAGCCAGTTAGCTTGTAAATTGAAACTAATACATCTGCATTAGCTCAGCCTGATTAACTCTTTGGAGAAAATATTGAGCCAGTATTGAGCTGTGCTGGAAATATCACAGAAAGATATAAAGAGTTGGAAAAGAACAATTAATAGGAAACTCATGAGGTCAGGTTAAGGAAAGATGATGCATACTGCTTATGTGCAAATAAGAGCAGTCTACAAAGGTAATTCTCTCCTGCTTTTTGTGAATGGCAGAGAATTAATGAACAGAAGTAGCACGGTCAAGTTACTAAGAAAACACAGACAAAATATCAGGGAACACACTCTGTAGTGAGAAAGCATTTACATCTCCTGTCCGTTAGATCACAGGGATATTTGCACACCTCTAAGTCGCAGGATGGCTCTCAAGGTGAGGTATAGAAGCAACGACACTTGAAGCATCAGGGCAAGTCAACCCTAAAAGCAAACAGCATTCAGGTGGAATGGATGGATAGTCTTGCTCACCTCTAACTTCTATTATATCTAGGATCTGAGGTTCAGAGCAGAGGCTCTTTCTGGACTATTATACTCACGTTCTGAAAACATGTCGAGCTAATATTAAATGTGTTTGGGGGGGGGAGGGGAAATGTCTTTTTTCTGTTTTTCTCTTTCAAGAAGGTTGAGTCTCTTATTCACAAAGACACACCCTGCCCCCAGAACTGGGGCCTAAAGAGTTTTCATCCTTCTGACTTGTATAAAAATTAAAACACCAATAAAACAGAGCAGCCTAGAAATTAGATCAGACAATGGGCAGTAAAAGATGTTTCAAAGGAAGGTTTGTGGAATCCTGGGCAATTATGGAATAACCTTTTAAAAGGGAAGCTTATGCACTGATAGGCAATCTCCTGACAGAGATCCAAGTGAGAAAGAAACCTGAGCATTCACACTTCCAGGTCACTGTATCACTCACTTTAGGAAAACTGTTTTTTATTTCCAAGAAATTAATTATCTGACAACGGCTCTCTTAGCAATAGCCTCTGAACTCTCAGAGCTCCTCCATCATGCTTCTCTGGTATTTCTGTTCTTTTTCTTGGCACTGTCTTAACCAGTTCTTGTGTTTTTCAACATTTTGCATGCTGAACTCTGCCCCTGTAGGTTTTCTACAAGTCTATTTTTCATCTATCTCTATGCCAAACCAGCACAACAAAGGTGCTTCCTACAAAAGGGAAAAGCAGGAAGGTTTGAGGAGAGAAACTAAGCACTGCTATCCTTCTCTTCACCTCTTCTTCTCCAAGAGACAAAGTCTAGGTGGCCTGCTGACATATGCAGTGTTTGAACTGGTCATTTTGTAAAGAGGACTGTAAAAATTTTGTGGCCTCCAAGAAGTTGGGAAGTTGACAGACTTTCAGGCAAGAAACAGAAAACATGCCTTATTAAGTAACATGCTACCGAACACTCCTGGGAGCTGGAAAAGTACGTAGGAGAAGTACCATTTGATAGTTTCCTGATTTTCCTCCATGAGTGTCCCTTGTTTCTTATTGTCAGAGAGAAAATAATGGACTAGATTAACCTTTTGAAATTCAGAAGCACTATCTGATTAGAAAGCCTTCTGTTTAACTCAGTCCCAAGTAGAATGGCAAGTTTGTTACATACAGCTCTCCTCTGGAATAAGCTTTTGTCTATCTCTAAATAGTCTCCTGAGCTGCAGAAATTTTACAGAGAGAAAACACCCAGCTATGCAGCTTAAGCAGTTGCTCATAAGAGATAACGGCTCATATCTACACAGTACACTAGTGATGTGGAGCTGAGTGCTTCTGGGTCTCACTTTTAAGTGTCTGATCCTCAGAATGAGATTTAGAGTTAAATTATGCTACGTGTCCAAGCTCCTTACTGCTCTCAAAACAGAGGCAATCCAGAGCATGCATGAAAGCAGAACTTGAGAATTTCCACAACTTTCAGACTGACAGCTGATTTAGGTACACATGGGTGTTAAGTGCCATTAGGGTTAGACACTGGTATTGTACAATTGCTTACAAGCAATATTGTTAAACTTGAATAATCCACAAGATAATGCTTTTACGAGCAAAATATTGTTTACCCTCTTAATCTTACTATTAAGTCAATCTTCCTGTTTCAAATCCTCCTTAAATAATTCAATTGTGTGTCTGGAGTTTGATTGGAAAGTGAGAAATTAATGTGTTCACACATGATATTTAAATTTCTCTGGCAAACAAACAAACACAAACAGTAAGATCCCGTAATTCAGATCCATGTCTCAGTAACTGGCAATGATCTCTGTTTCTCTGTCACATTCATCTTAAAATGTTCTACAACAGGCAAGTATCTCAAGTCTCTGCTCACGGCAGGGGGGTTGGAGCTACATGATCTTAGGGTCCTTTCCAACCCTATTTTATGAACTATGATCTATTCAAATATATGGTGAAACCTGTGCAAAACCACCACTGAAATACAGCAACTACTAAGGGACTCTTTGATATAAAGGAAAAAACACCCTCCACACACGTAGCAATTCCTTGAATGCTATAGTAAAGGATACTATCCCAATATGGTTATGAAAGGGTCCTGACAAATTCAGATACACACTCCAGATCTACTTCTTTATATATTCATATAAATATATATGTTCAGAAAATAAGGGTTAGTAAAATGCAATCAAAAAGGAAGTTTAAAAACATCAACAGAATAAATCATACAGAGTAACTTTATAATAGTTTTCTAGAAATCGTATTCTGTTTGCACAGAATAATTCTGTGTCTATAACCTTATGGGAAAGTATTAATGGAAACAAATGGGCTGTTTAGGTATTATAGTTTTTCATCCTAAAATATACTTGTTATCATTTTGAAGAACCCACACCAATGGCATTAATTTGCTGAGCCATCATTCTAACTCTGCCATAAATCAGAATTTTCTATGCTTCATTAATGATCATGATCACAAAGTATTTGCGGTGTTGACTTAACTACTCATGCCATGGGTGGTCAGATATCCTGTGATTGGGTTTTTAAGTGTTCACATTATGCAAGTTGATCTTGCCCTGAAATGTCCTTCCAAAAATTTCCACTTCGACTGAATGCATAAAATCTTGAGGAAGAAAGGCTGTTTTGATAATTAATTCATTGGCTCTGTCTGACAGAGGATTTGGCTGCTCTGAGAATGAACTCCTCAAACTGTAACAGCTTTGAGTTTGTCAGTGGGTATTATCAGTCTTCATTTGCTTGTCAATTCCCATTATATTTACACCAGGGTATTCAGATAATCTACTCTCAGTTACTTCAGGCCTATAATTCAACGGGAATATCTAAAGTTAGGAGCATCAGGACCCTTTATAAATAGGAAAGGCAGATAGTGCCTCCAGATGGAGATGCAGAGAATGCAGCTTAGATGTCTAAAGTTATTTGAGCACATCACACCTTCTCTGGTGCTCCACCAAGTAACTCAGGCTCAGAAAAACACCCTCAGGAGCTGTATGGGATTTTGTCTTTTATTGCTGCTTGCCCAGAGACAGATGATTTTGCCATCCTCCAAAAAATATCCTGCACCATTTTCAAACAGTGGAACATGACCTTAGAGGACACAACAAAAGCCCATTCTACAGGAGAAATTTAGCAATTAAATTTCTTCTGAAGACTATATAATGGTGCATCTTAAAAGTGTTATGATCTCAGCCTGTCTGGTCCATGCTCTGCATCTCTTCTCAGCAGCTAGACTGGAAAGGCAGAGCTGAGATGCAAGGTACCTCCTGGTTATTTTTGCAGAGATCAGATAGAGTAAGACAAATGCTGCTCTTCTCCCCACCTAGGACCTGCTAATTGCTGAGCGCTTTCTCAAACATACCCTGTGTCTCTGCAAATGCACCTCTTCAGCTGGAAGCATCTCATATACTTTATGTTTCTAATTTGTCCCTCAAGCACTGTTGGGTCAGTGAAGCCGCACAACAGACGAGTGGAAGGAATGTAGCTATGATGTGTGCAATTGTATATTTAAAGCACACTGTCTATCTTTATATTCATACATTCATTTTAACTTTAAGCTGAGTCTTCCACACAAGCTACAAATATCTGCACTGACACAAAAGCTAATGAATTTTGCTCATAAAAATATACAAACATGGAAAAGCCTATAAAACACTGAGTTTTCTTTCCTCAACTGGCAGAAACATCTCACCTTTAATCCACATTCACAAAACCACTGACAGTTTCCACCCAGGAGCAATATTTTGGAGTGGTAATAAACAGATCTATGAAAATGCCAGCTCTGTGCTCAGCAGAAATAAAAAGATTAAGCAAAATGTTAGGGTTTACAAAGTTAGGAAAAGAGAACAAAACAGAACTTCATGCTGCCTTAGCATGAGTCCACATTTCAAATACATTTTGAATATTGTGGGCAGTTTTGGTCCCCTCATCTCAAAAATGATGTATTAGAACAGCATAGAGTTCAGAAAATAGGTACAACAGTTAGTACATCAAAGTTACGGAATGACTTACACACAAGCGGCTCCAGAAAAGATTTTGCCTTTCCAATTTGAAAAGGAGGATACAATGGAAGGTTAAATCATGAGTGATAAGGAGAATGAAAGGAACGATCACTTCTTGCACAAAAACTAGAAAAACACTGTCAAGCAAAATTGAAAGGAAGTGATTCTTAATCAAATGTGAAATTAAGCTGCAAAATTCCTTGCCAAGGGATGTTACAGATTCTTTTTTAACATATATTCAGTAATAAATTTTTAAACTGCTACTGGGCAAGGAAGTCTCCAAAGTACAATTTGTCAGAACTAGGTAAGTACTCAGGGAATGCATCTTGTAAACTTTTTCTGTTCTCTTTCTTATCTCTAATTTTCAGGTTTAGGTTAGTGTCAGGAGAGAGTATGAGGCCAGATAGACCAGTGGTGTAATTGAATACAGCTGCTCTTCGGTATAATCAACAGGAATAGAAAATGAATGCAGAAGGAGACTAGGGTTACTACCTAGTTTGTTTTTATATTTAGTAGCTTGAAGAAGAGTTATTATTTTTTGGGGGTGCTTTGATCTTTGTGTGTGTGTAGTGGTGATAAGACTGTTGTCTTCTCACTGAATCTACTGCATGTGCCTGGAGAAACTGCTTGCATCTTGCATACTGTAGAGGATTTGCACAACCCATAGCACCACTGGTATATCTCAGATCAGTAGATTCATTCAGCATGGAGTCCATCTGCATGCATTCAGCAACTATTTTGTAAGGAGTGAGCCAGTTTATCTTATGTTGGCAAAGTCCTAACCATGCATGAAGCCACAGGACTGAGACACACAAGCATATCCAAAATGTAGAACATTTTCACTTGATCCTACATACAATACACAATGTAATCCTTCAGCTAATTTGTAAGTAAGCTGAGATAGTGTATGCTACCCCCATAGCCAGGCAGTAAGCAAACCACTGCACATCTGCTCTTTGGACAGCCAGTTAGTCAACCAGAAGGTAATTTGCCAGGCAGACAGGTCAACAAAATGTGGGAACTTCTTGATAATGGGTACATGCATTTACCTGGCTCCCTGCTGAAGGTTTGTTTTGCTTCTCTGGCCTGGGGCAGACTTATCAGTGGACAAACTGCTCTGGGATGGTCAGGAACTGAGAGAGGCTTCTCTGCACCATCTGTTATCCATGTTCTGGGACTGAGGGTGAGTGAAGGCTGCAGGATGTGCATTGAGTGAGGGAAAATGCGGGAGCAAAGAAACTTCAAAGACATTGTGACTATGATAGCAGCAAAGGAGGAAAGATCCTATGGAGGGAAGCACTGCAATGAAACTTATGCAGTATCTGCAGGGATTTAGTTGTACCGAAAAAGAGGGGTAAACTGAAATATTAGCGCACCCGTATGAGTAGATTATCCAAGAGACATCTGCATTGCCTGGGGATTTTTATGATCACACAAAGTACGGTCTGAAATTAATATGCCACTGGATTGATCTTTTTCATAAGTCTTAGAGTGACTGAGACATTACTTTCTTTAAAGTATGAGCTATACTCCTTAACATGACACTTTTGGTTAAAGAACTCAGCAGTCTTAAGATTCATCGTTATCAAAACAGCAACCATTTAATTCAGTAAAGATAGGACAGAGTGGAAAAACTTATGTGACAAGATTTATTACTTAATAAAGTTTGTGTAGCACATTTAGTCTGGATGCAAATCATAAAACCTTGACGGTTCACTGTCTAAATCCTGAAGTACATAAAATAAGGAGTATCTAGTCCCCTTCCACAGACCAAAAAATAACAAGCATGTTTGTCTACTAATCAAACACAAAATAAGTAGAGATTGAGGCTGCCTCATCTGTGTTCTGGCAGCAAAGTGCCTGAGGCATGATGCAACCGAATCAGAGACATCATCTTGAGTCCTGCCCTGCCTGTGCACCGAAAGCCACCTACAACCATTTCTGCTTGCAAGTGGGTAAGCATCTGCAGGCTGAGAGAAAAGGGTGACATGTCAGGCTATCAGCCACATTACTGATGGATGTGTCATTGCCCACAGTGACACGTTTATATGCTGTACCCACACTAGTTCAATGGATCACTTATGTAGGGACTGACTTTTTGTCTAAACTGTCCAGAAAGCAAAACTCCAAAGGGGTTTTAAGTCTGCCTGGCATGTGAACTTAAAAATGCATAAAAATAGGCATCTCCTGGGTGGCTTTACAATTCATTACATATTTTATTGTCATATCTGTGCGTGCATTTATTGCAAACTATTTTTAGAATGGGGATATTACTCAGCATGTAAAAAATAAAACAAAAAACTCTCCTACCCCTGCATTTTCTATTCATGATTCACTACTACCATGCAATGGAAATATAAAGAAAGACACAAAATTTCTTTGGACGTTTAAAGTGAGTTTTCTTATCCAGTGGTAAGAAACAACAGCATGAATGCGGAGATATGTCAGATGGCTTCAGTTGGGTTTTACCAATTTACTGAAAAACTCTAAGACAGACAACAACTACTTATTTTTCTCAGTGTGTCCATCTACAATACAAAACTGTATGGCTTACCCTTGAACAAACACTATGCTACTTGTAAGATCAATCAGGTGAGCAACCAAAGAAAATATAACTGATTTTGCCACAAAAGTCTAGTTATTTTTCTTTTCACGTGGCTTATTTTGACCCTTCCAAGACTACTCTGGTTAAAGATGGCACATTGTAAAAGAGGCCAGTAACAGTGCAGAGAAAATGCTTCTGTCCTTAGGTTTCCTACCTAGAAGCCATCCTAGTCCCTTTCTGTCTCACAGAATCCCTTAAGACAATGGTGTTTTCCCACCCGTAGAAAATCTCAGCAGAAAATAAAGTTTGTTTTTATTTTAATTATCCATTTAAGTCTTTAGGTAAAAAGAACAAAAAGGTCTTATAAAGCAGCCCATAACCCCAAACATTTTAATTTGGGAAAACTTATAGTGTTTCAATGACTTCGTTCCCTCATCAGGTTTCCTACATGCACCATAGTTTCCTCCTCTAATTGTGAAGGAGACAACTAATCCTTGGGACATCAGGCAGTTGTGAGATATTGTCCGATGGAGACAGAAGATGGTGACATGAGAAAATTACAGCTCTGATCATGGCCAAACTTAAGTTTTCAAACTTTTGTTTCTTAGATGGAAAGCAAAAGCTTTTCAATAAAACCAGACTTTGTATAGATAAAAATGAACAGTAATGATAACTTTAACAGAAAATGTTTTACCAGCCCGGCTATGTTTACGTAGGTAAGTTTTTTGCTTTCTCTCTGTATGATATGCTTATTACATATTTAAATGTCAGAATGACAAAAGATTTGTATGCTAGTGAATACACAGGAGCACACAGGCTTTTTTTGAATATATGAGACAACAGCAGAATATATTTTCTAAAGAATTAAATGATGTACTAAAATTCGACAGAATTTATATACGTCTGATTACAGGTAGCTTGCTGAATTAAAATTAATCCCAGAACTCCAAAAATTGGCTTCACAACAATCATTGCAAATGAGATAATTCGATGAATGAGGGGAATTTTCAAAATCGGACTAAAAACAAATCTTATTCCTGAGATAGAACAAATCTAGTCTTGCACAAGTTACAACAAGATAGAAGAAAGCTCTTAAGATGTGATAGAAGGGAAAACAGATTGTACATCTGAATTCTTAGTCAATGAGACCAGCAAGATTAGACTGTTACCAGGCCTGAGTCTCAGATTTGACTGCGTTTGGGAACACTGATTTATCTTGTCTGTAGACGAGACAAATACTGGAGATAACACTGGCAGCCAATAAAAGTACTTTAAAGTGCTTGGTTATGATCCATAATTTATGATCTAGCAAGAAAAGTGTGGGTAGGAGGAAATGGTCCCTTTTTTAAAAGCCTGAATCCAACAGATGAGGAATGAAAGAAAGAACAGAAGGGAAAGGAAGAGATGATTTCGTAAGTGAGGACATAAATTGCATTTTCCTCTCACTCCTACCAGGCTATCCCAATGTTCGGAATATGTAACAACATTAATAAAATTCCTTGAAATGATCTGAGACCATTTGTATCCTAAATAATTCATAAACAGTTCTGGTTACTGTTGGGTTCATATTGGACTAATTCCACGTTAGAAACATTGCTCTAACCAGAATGAGATGGATATTGGCCTCCCTGCACATAACAGTGAAACTGCCTTTCGCATAAAATGGCTTGGGTCTAGGATCCCTTCATTATGGTCAAAGCTGTTTATAGAGCAGCTGTAGAGCCTTACAATGCAGGGTATAACCTGCTACAATTAAGGATTAAATTTAAATTGCTACCAATTTTGAAATATATGTATTTGGTCATATATCCTGGGTTTCCTGAGCTCTCAGAGCACCCAGATGGAGATACAGCTGCTGAGCCTCTTTGCAGATCAGGACACAGGTAACTAATGAGAATTTGGAACAGCACAGTACATTCTGTTTAGAGTGACTACGTAGGGTCAGCTTTCCTTAAAGCTACCTATAGAAAGAAATGTGTATGATCTTTAAATGAATCTTTCCAGAGCAGCTTACCCAATTATACTGAGGTTCTGAGACTTTTGTTACAAAAGTGGAGTATTTATCCTAATGGTCATACATCCTGAAGGGTGGTTTGAAATAGATACTTCTTCAGTACATGAAATCTTTATATTCTCCTACCACAATGAAGAAAATTATATAGATAGAAAAATTTTGGTTTTATGCTTTGACCAAATATCAACAATGAAAAAAATCCATCCTGTAAATTAACTGTTTCAAATATAACAAGCTACTTTAAAACACATATAAAGACAAGACATTTTAAAGCTAATTTTAACAGTTCTTCACTGTACATTGCAATCAGTAGAAATATTTAACTGTTACATTTGTCTACCCATTGTTCAAAAATAGGTTGTGTCAATGTATAAAGGCAAATGAAATAAAGTAAATCTATTGTTACACACATAATTTGGCCCTAATGCAATCACAATCAACTACTACACATTTAAATAATTTTGAAAACAGATTTTGAGCAATGAACTACAGCCAAAATGCAGAGACAAAGAGGAATTTTGAACAGTGGAGAAAATTTACAGTGCTACTTTATTGTCTCTACAAAATTCTGAAACTATTCCTAAATCTAAAACTTTCAAAGTATCAAGAATAACCTGGGAATCACTAACATCCATGCCTTTCAACTCTGTTCATTGGTAGTTCCAAATAAAACAAAGCAAGCTGTCTCTTGAATAAATACTGTAGGAATGCGTGCCAAATTGGAATGAAATTTTCTCCCCTGCAGCTAAAGGTTTCAAACTCCTAAATCTCCAAGTAATTACTTGACCAATATTGTTCTGTTTTCCTCCTTACTTTTTCCCCACTGTTGCACAGGAATACAACTTCCTAAACACTATTCATTGATTTATTGTTCAAATGTAATACATATTCTGCATTGCCATCACAACTTCTTCCCTGGGTCTTGCAAGACTCCAGGTAGGTGAATCTTCCTGTTTCCAAGGCATGGCTATAGCAAGCACAGGGAGTTTGAGATGGGACCAGGGGTAGTTAGACACTTGCTCCTCTGCTGTGGGCAAACCACTGGTGGTAATGTGGTGACAGGTGACAGTCAGCTGGGAAGTGCCTCCAGGAGGAACAGCACCTCAGCCAGCAAAGTCTCTCTCTGCATTTCCGCCCAGCAGCCCTAGAGAAATCCCTCCAAACAGTTTTGTGGCATGATGCTCTGTACTTACAGATCCTCTTGCAAGGGGATATTGTTCACTTTGGCTTAGAGAGGATTAAGTTTTTTATAATATGTACCAAATGATAAATATGCATACAAAGAAGACTCTGGATTTACCAGAACCCATGTGAAAACAAAACCTGTCCAAACTATTCTTACTTTGATAGTGTTATTCTGAGAAAACAGACATGTATCTCTGTTGTCAACATGGCAGCATACTTTTATTCATGCTATGCTGTAAGAGATTTTAAATTGCCTAGAATGGAGCAGTGGGGGTAGGGAGGAAAAGGGCATTTTGTTCTTCGTGCTACCATCCAGGTGGCCTCTTAGCAGCACGTTGGCTCAAGCACACATTCCAATCTCTAATTGTTTTGTGTGTGCTTCTGTGCATGCTAAGCAAATCCTGCTGTCCTCTTCCAGCTCTATCAGCTAGCATCTTTCAATCAACAAATTGCACTTTGGCATGAACAGAAGGTTTAAGATGGACTTCTGCCACCCTCCCAGTCCCAGGCTAAATAGCTATGAACATATGCAGCGATTGTGTTGTTCATTTTTAGGGCTTTATGATGGCACGTTTAATTGTACTGAAAGTGCAATTGATGGAAAGTGAGCTACAGATTGAATAGGCAGCGCAGCAGATGTACAAGGTCATTCAACAAGGACTACTCATTACTTCAAATTACCACCCTTGAGGAGAAACTATAGTACATGCCAGGATGGAGCTTTTTCCCTGACACCTCATCTTTCAGTTTCATCCCAAAGGCCATCTTTGTTTTCTTACAGATAACATTTCACAATTAGAACCTGCTACATGACTCAATTGCTATATCTAATGTAATTCACATATGAAGTATGCTACTGCTGCTTCCATTCATTTTAAGAAAGCTGATGCCAGTAATTGCATACAATGTGTTTGTATATTCACAGACCTGTGTTTCTGCCCCATTTGACAGTGATGAAAGACAGATGCCTTGTTTAGGTTTAAATCACAATAGCATTCTACTTTCATTTATCTTTTACTTTTGTACCTCCTCATTGAATCATAATCTGACAAAATTTGCCAGAGAAGAGCATAACTTGCTCAACAGTTTATGGAGTTTTGCAGCATTGGAATGTTTGCTTCTTATTTGGTTGTCCTGGCATTCACCAACAAAGACAACTATTAGATGGACACAGTTAACTAGACGACAACTTTGTTAATTCTTCTGGGAATCAGCAATAATTTGTTCAAGGTAGTTCATGACTTTTTTTTAATAAACTGGTGCCTGCTAAAGAGACAGCATCACAGCCTTCTACTTTTCAAGAGATTTCCCAGTGAGCTAGAAGAGAAGCATTGCCCTTCCTATATATGAAGGATGTACATTTAGGTTAGATGGAGTCAATAAAGCATTCATTAAGGAATGCTTGTTCCAAGACTTCTTCCAATTTCATTTAGCAGAAAGTCAGATTCCCTATCAAAGGAATACCTGCCCTAAGTAGAAGAAAGTGCCAGAAGAAACTAGCCCAATCTTCTGCAGCCCTGCCTTGTACCTGCAGCACATTGCCTCACTGACTTCTTACAGGGAGGATGGAGTTACATGTGTTGTCCATCCCTTCAGAGAATGCTTTTCTGGCCCCCCTTCCAAATGCCATGTCTCTTTCTGAGATGGACTTTTAAAGAAAAGCCTCTATTCAACCTGGGTCTCAGGCAATTCTCTTCTGCACAGCAAGACTTTTCGTTTAACAAATGTATGCTGTGATGGTGTATGCCATGACATCAAAAAACTATTTCCTGTTCATTTTGAAGCCATGGCTGAGGTATCTTCAAGTGAGCATGTAAAAAAGTCTTTCACCTTTCTCTGAAGAAGAGTAACATTACGTGGAACAGCAAATGTGGAATTAAAAAAACCAAACAAATCCCAAATGTGAAATCCCAGGACTTAAGATTTATATTTAACTACTTGCATTGGTCAAGAAAAGCCTCAGAAAACAGTAAGTTAGGGCCCTTCACCTTGTATTTTTGCACTGAATTTGGTGTAGACATGCCGATAAAGGAATATCATAAATATGATATTTACATGCAGGAAAATATCGCCCTTGATCTACAGTCTCAAACCTGCTTATCTAATAAATACCACAGAATAAAAAAGTTAAAGTTGAACTGGAGATCAGTAGCAATGTTGTTATTTGCAAAAACTTTATTTGCAGAAAATTCTCAATGTTTTTGTCAGGAATAATTCAATACAACTGATTCAAGTAGCTCTACTTAAAAGTATTGTCCAATAGCTTCCAAAATATGCTCATTAATTGTTCTGAAAAATATGGTATTTGTCTTCAAAGTGCAAAAGAGAAAGTGTAAGGAAATGATTTACTGGGTACGTTTAATAATGTAACTGAAAACACTTATCCTACATGATTGCAGAGTACCCAGTAATTTACAAAGAGCAGAATAAATTTCTCTTGCTCTTTGTCTTGTCATCCTGGTTAAGATCTGGCTTCTATTTATTTATTTATTTATCAGATCAAGATCTGATCTTATTTATTTAAGAGTGGTCAGCTATAAATCTCATGATAAGAACTGTTTCTCACTATCTAAAGTGCTGAGATAACATGTTCATTTAACAAACTATTTTTATCCATTTGCTGTGTACATCACTGTGCTGACCCACTTTTACCAGCTTCGACTATTATGGGGCCTTCAGGAATATCAATCAGTCAGCAGATGCACTCACTGGAGGCTTTATTGTTTTTTAAAATGGCACACAACGCATGGACTGCATGGCTGTCACAACTGATAAGAGCTCGAGTCAGTGCTGGGCATATGCAGCCTTATTTTGTTTTTCTTCCCTCATTCTTTTTCATTGTTTATCTCTGTCTTGCCACACTTAGTTTTTCTAGTAGACGAACACAGTTTCTAATATTAATATGTTTTTCTGCAAAATGTTCATTTCAGCACGCCAAAGTATTTCTTATTTTTCCCCATACACCCAACTCACATACCTTTTCAATGGCATCCATTCCCTGTATCTCACAGCAGTCTTTTGGTTTGTAAGATGCATCTGCTAGAAATGGCTAGAACCAGTAGTGGCAGTAGTAACATACTGCAAGAAGCAGCCATTTAGAGTAGAAATATTTGGAATCTGTTAGCAATGATAGGGTTCCTTTAAAAGCAAACTTTCAAATCATTTAAGAAGACACAAAAAACTCTGCTTTGTTTTGCTTTGTTTTTCAGAGGATGCTCCCCATGCACTTCACAAAAAGGTATTAAACATTTCTCAGATTAAAAAAAAAAGAAAAAGTAAAGAAATTACCACAAATATAAAACTAACAATAAAAATTGTAGAGGTTGGTAGTGTCATTTAATTTCCTGGTAAGTAGATACGACACCCTGACTAGGTGCTACGAAGTAGCTGTTCTGATATAAATCACAGAACCACAGAATGGTTTGGGTTGAGAGACCTTTGAAGGTCACCTCCTTGCTGTGGACAGGGATACCTTACACTAGATTAGGTGGAATTCTATGAATGAAGACAAAAGACTTTCTAATATGGTCCATCTGCATTAGAGTCAAACTAT
This sequence comes from Nestor notabilis, assembly GCF_000696875.1. Taxonomy (NCBI): domain Eukaryota; kingdom Metazoa; phylum Chordata; class Aves; order Psittaciformes; family Psittacidae; genus Nestor; species Nestor notabilis. Next base: position 64,974 of record NW_009911998.1, read on the forward strand.
GCTGAGGGGTTCAGCGTCAGAACTCAAAGAACTGCCCCTTGCACTGGCCTTGTCTTCCACGTTAATATGAGTTAAGCCTCAAAAACTGCTACCTGTAAACTTACAAAAGCAATACAGCTACTAAAACACTTTTTATGAAGGGAAAACTCTCCCACATTGGCAAGTGAGTAAATGAGATATTAGTTCTACTGGTTATTGATTAGCTTTCAGAATGTTCTTGAATTTCCCGTTTGCTGTGCCAGTTCCAACTTATGAAGACATCAATAGTTAGTTTATGAAAACATAAATCATGTTCAGAGCCTCATTTTGAATGGACTTGCTATCTAGCCTCTCATCAAGTGTACAGGCAAGAGGAAGGTTTTTTGGGGATTTTAAAAAGAAACATTTACTTCTGCAACAGTACTACTACTATTAAATTGATCTTCAATAAATGTATTTTTTGGTATGAAAGCATATGCAGGTTATTCAGCTAGCTATAACTTTGTTTCCACATTAACCCACAAAGTACTCAGAAATGAGGGTACTGTCAATATTAATGGAACGGTGCCAGAGACAACCAGGTAGTTCAATTTGTATATGAGTAATCATTAAATAAACATTGATACGGCTTACCAAAATCTGACGCAACTCTGAGTACAATGAAAGCTTTTTTTTTTTTAACAAAGAGTAGAGAAACACATCACTCTTCATACCTATGAAACCTCCAGGTAAGAAATTGAATAATTTCATCAAAGGGCTGAATGTTAGGTATACTGGAGCCAGCAGTTCATAAAATCTTGTATTTCAAATTTAGATTAACTTCTTTTACAGAATATTAAATTCTTATTTGCTTAGGGGCATCTCTTTAATATCATGAGAATGTTAGTAGGAGTTAATAGAAGAAGTTCTGAATCACCAACACTGAAGAAAATTGGATCCTAGCAAGTGTATTGCATAATAAGATGATGAGGACATAGGAACTGGACAAAGCGTTATGCAGCTACCGCCATGCCCAGGTAATATTAGATACATAAAAGACAAAGAACAGACAAACCTTTCAAAAATTAATTAATCAATTTTCATCCCACTGAGATAATACCTTCTTTGAAATGTCTTATCATGGTTCTTTTGACAACTTCTGCTTGCATAAATCACCACCTTAATTTCAGCCCCTCCATAGCATACATAAACCATACACGCTTCACTGTTTCAAAAGACATTTCCCGTACCCTGTTTATTATATTGCCTATGTACCTTCCACCAAGACATTTAAAACACAGGGTTGCTCTGGCCGAGACTTACCTCTCCTCCCTCTCTAACTCTGAAGGGAAATTTTCTATGTAATGTCAAGATAACATTGCCCATTGGGGAATAACACACTGGCAAGGACAGCAAGAGATGAGCATTTCAGCAAATGCTGAAGGTAGTTTCAGCTTGAGGTAAGATGCTGTGTTGTGGAGTAGGACAAAGATGTGGTGTACACTACAGGGAGCTGTGATGTAAAAAGAGAGCAGACTAAACAAATAAATTCTGTCAGATACAGAAAAGTCTGTAAAAAAAGGTGAGAATATGAGGAGTATGGCCTGGAAATGAAAATCACTTTCCAGATCAGATCTGTACAGAGAAAAATCTGCCATACGCCAGAGACCAGCCACAACTGGAGCAGCACCAAGGCGCAAGCAAGCAGGTTTCCATAGAAGTGACCAGCCCTGGGCTCTTAGGCTGTCTCAGGAACCAAGTAAGCAGCTCCATCATGGTTCAAGGGCAGCAAATCTCCTGTCTGGCAGTGAAGCAGGGCTGCCACAAGGGCTGCTAGACAATACAGCAATGGGAGGAAGTGAGGCAGCAATCAATCTCCCTAGGTTGGCCTGGGAGCCAGATGTCTTCTGATTCCAGTTCTGTGTCAAAATGAAATCCTAAACACGAGAGAGCCTCTGCAATTTCCTGGTGGCCAGCTCCTCTCTGCTTTCTGATCTGCGGAACACACATCTCTTAATAGGTCACAGAGTTTGGTGTGTGGCTCTGAGGGTTTGATGGGACACCGATGCAGTGAACAAACATTGTAAGTTTTATTTTCAGCAGCCATTCAGAACTTCAAATATGTGCTGGAGCACCTGTTAGAAGGACATTCCAGGCTGCACTGTGTTTTGGAAACTCAGTTTTCAGTCAGATGTTCTATCTAGAGAGCAATGGGTAATTAAGTTGAACCAGGCAGTTGCACCAGCTCCGTATCAGCAAGTTGAAGTTCATGGTACTGCTTACATTTTTCTACTGAGCTCAGACAGCCAGTTTCCATTTTGGTTCCTCTTCTCTTGTGGCCCATGCATCTGTTGACTATAATCCTAATGATTAGGTGCTGAATAAATGTCAAGAAATGCTATCTGTTAGTTCTGTAACGCATACTGCATTAGTATGTTCCATGCTTGCTTTCTATTGCCTTCCCATCACAGAGTGTGATGTTGCATAAAGGCTTTTATCCCCAGAGAGCTTTTTTTCATGAAATGTGCTGAGATGCTGGAAATCTATCCAAAATACTGCTGCTATCTTTGACTTTGAAACAATTAGCTACTCAGTAAAAAAGCACATTGGAATAAACTATGAAAGAATAAAAAATACACTCAGTCAGTTCCGAGTTGATTCAGTGCAGATGTGTTTAGCTGACTGTCTGAAAAAAGATAAGTAGCAAACCATTTCAAAGATTACTCTTTCCAAACAATTAAAAAAAAAAAAAACTACCTTAAACTTGACATTTCCAAAATGATGAATCTTGGATTAAATCATGTGAAATGTCAAAATGAAGAGAAAAAGAAAAATCAATAGCTGTGCAGATGAAGCAATGTGAGGTCAATTGTACTGTACTGCCAGTGCCAGGCCACCCACGTCTTTTTAACAGCAGTATTTTTAAAGTGTACAATATCTGAAAGACACTAGAGATTAATTTGCAAGACTGAATTCCCTCTTAACAATAAAATTATTAAACATTTTGGTTTTAGACTCTGAAAAAGAGGCATAATGAAAAGACACATTTCCAAAAAATTCTTAATGCATCCTTGAGATTAGTTCACCATCATTACCCTCAGCATTTCAGGTTATGTGAATTTTCCTTTGAATTTCATATATCCTACCTGCCAGGTAACTGAAAGCTTTAATCAGGGGAGGAAAGAAAAGGCTAAGAAATCATCCCTGCTTTAGAAATGTGTCCTGAGCCTGCTGCTAACTCCTTTATGACAAAACCCAGTATTTTCTTGTGAAAGCCATAAGTGTATCATAAGTATACTGGACAGTACTACCAGGGCTCTCCCACCACCTAGTTTGGGCACATCCTAAAGGAGCACATGCCTTTTACTCCCAGGCTATGTGGCTGTCTTAAGCTCATAATGGACATACCCAAATGCAGGCAATATGAATATCCCCCATATTGTATTTCAGTGTACATTGTTAAGAAGCAGACCTAGGGCATATAATTTTCTTTCATGTATCAAAGGCAAAGATTTTTCTAAATTTATTTTTTAAATTGAACATACTGATTATTTTTGACTAGTCTGGTTCTTCGTCATACTTGCAGTGAGGCTCCTCAGTTAAAGAAAGTCAAGCTACTGGGGAGGGTCCAGTGGAGGGACACAAGGATGATTAGGGGTCTGGGGCACCTCTCTTATGAGGAGAGATTGTGGGAGCTGGGCCTGTCTGAGAAGAGGAGACTGAGAGGGGATCTCATTATTGCATATAAATATCTCAAAGACAGGTGCCAGGAGGATGGTGCCAGACTTTTCAGTGGCGCCCAGTGACAGCACGAGGAGCAACGGTCGTAAACTAAAACAAGAAGTTTCACCTCAACATGAGGAGGAACTTCTTTACATTGAGGATGGCAGAGCACTGGAACAGGCTGCCCAGAAGGGTCATGGAGTCTCCCTCTCCGGAGATACTCAAAACCTGCCTGGATGTGTTCCTGTGTAACCTGCTCGTGGCCCTACCTTGGCCCTTCCAACCCTAATGATTCTGTGATTCTGTGACATGAGCTCATATTCATGTCTTTAACATTTTGTTATTTGCATGTACATAGGCAGCTTTCACTCTGTTGTAGTGCAGTTTTACAGGCCCAAATACAACCAATCTGATAACGAGATTGCTAACACATTGGGAAAAATATTTGGAAAGCTGGTATTGCACTTGGACTAGCCAGAGGAACTTGCTGAATACTGACAGGTACCCATAAGTAATGAAGGAAAATCACCAAGTGGGAAAACCCCTTATTATTCTAGATAAGTATACCCCAGTGATCTTGTTACCTTCAATAACTGGTTTTATTTAGCTTTAAGGGGCTTCTCAATTAAAATATAGCCTAGATAGGGAATATCAGCAGAAGTGTTTTTAATGCAGCACTATTTACATTTCACAGAAAAGAACAAAAGTACAATGAAAGAGGATTACTCCTGGATGATTCTTTAAGAGGGGACTGAGAAGAGAAAATCTTTTGCTTCTTTTTTCACCTGATCAGTGGGACAGAATGTTCATTGGAAAATAAAGGGAAGAAAAAAAAAAAAAACATTTCAGAGCAAAGAGGATGTTTGAACTGCTATTAGAGACTTACAATGACTGATGTTAGAAACTAGACTCTAAAGATAAATGGCATTAATTCACAATACCATCCCTAAACCTCTGTAATCCTTCTAGGACCATATAAAATGGTATATTTTTATAGCTTGAGCTGCTTTACAGCTTTAAGATAGAGACAAAAATGAAGACTAAAACATTTTATAAAATAGAGTTAGAGCTAGTAAAAGAAAGCTGTCTGTGAACCTTTCTTTTAAGTTTTCCTATGATAGCTATTATAAATATCTTCTATTGCTGTTTAAAGAGAAAGTGGGGGACTTCGAAGGATATGAGTACATTATATCAAAACTATCTTTTCATTTTAAGATTTCTTTACAGCTAGGAAGAAACCCAGCTAGCTTTTGAAGTGAGATTTTTCACTCAACCATCCACTGTAGAGCTAACATAACTGTGGTGTTGAACTATACCAGCCTGTGTCAGTTCTCTCTGTAATTACTGAGCAGACAAGGACATTTCAGAGCATAACTGATGGTTTGTTGTTTCCCCAAATCTGGTAGGAATCTTATTTAAATGAATGTGATCAATGAAGGTAAAACAGGATAACGTTTATTGTCTTTGATGTACTGATGGTTTAATAGCTTCTTCAAAACTCTCAGCTTTTGCCAAAGCCATGCATTCAGAAACATGCCTTTGAAGAAGAGGGAAGAAAGTCCCAGTTTCTCTTTCTGTCATTGGTAAGTATACAGAAAAGCAAATATGAGCTGCTTTATTCAAAACAGCTTAAATTCAGTAATGTGACTGTGATGTATGATATCCATGTGATAAAAACACACAAAGAGTGCAATGTAGAAGAAAATACATGATTTAGTTCTGCACTCACACACACAGATGCTTAGAAATCACAAAGTGACTGAGGAGAGGGAATGCTGCTTTCCAAGAGCTCAGAAGGATCCCTTAAAATCATTTCAAGCTGCCATGATTTTTTTTCTTTTCTGTCAAAGATAGCAAATCCTTTTCATCTACCCAACCCTGGCAAGAATGCTATGGAGAACATTGCATATGTTTTCCAAGCTAGTGTTAATCAAAGAAAGGGCTCTCAGCCTTGTTCATAACATTCCCATGTTATGGACATTTAACAAAGCTTTCTCTCTGAAAAAATAAGTAATATATTGCATGACAGAAATGTATAAAATCATGTGGGCAAATTTCTACCAGTGTTCATTTTTCTGATGTTTCTATAGGGAAAAAAACCAAACTATTAAAAATGAGACAGTATCCCTTGGTTAGTAACTATTTACTTTCTTACCATATAAGAACTAGTCAGTTAATTATACCTGGCAACAAACCGTGAGAGAGAGATATGTGAAAAATCCAAATGTCAATACAACTGCATGGTCCTATGTGCAAACTCACAAGCAATCCTAGAGAAGTATTGTCTTTGACAACCTCAGCTATAAATTACTCTCCTTCACTGTCTCTTTCTACATAAAAGACACAGTGGTATTGTAATTACTGCAGTGAGCACTTCTCAAGTATGGACCCCACTGTAACTTGTAAGATTTTCTCAGGTTTACGTTTGACCTCCTCAGAAATCTGAACTTTCCTATTTAAACTCATTTACACAAAATAAGAAAATTAGAATTACAGAGGACTATTCATTCCTTTTTTGCTTATAGACCAGTATCTTTTGGATCCTCCTATTCCTGTAGTATAAGCACGTACCAGATTAAACCAATTAGTAATAATTAATAATTAGACCAATACATTTTATTGCATTTCATTGGTGAAGAGACTTCAGAGGGCACCTGGTTTGACCCTTTGCTCAAAACAGGAACCAGTTTTCAGGGCTCTGTCAGGCAGGTTTTGAATATTCCCCAAGATAGGGTAGAAGTCTTCAGGGTGTCAAGTTTCCACAAGTATTACATAACTAGTACAGCAAAGTAGAAAGCTTTAATTAACATCCTTCACTTTAGTGAAAGGCTACTTTCAACCCTTATGAAATGGGAGTGCCTGAGACTTGAAATCACAGTGCATGAGACTGGGCTCAGTGCTTTCAGAACGAGGTATTCTGCCTGCAGGACAAAACCTCACAAAACACTGACAAAACTTTCTGAAATCTACACAATAGGCAATGCTAATAACATATTAGCACTAAAGCATAATGTTAATTGTGTATGCTAAATTACGTTAATGTAATAAATACACAGGTAAATGATTAATTGATCTTGAATTGAATCAGATTAAAATAAAAATTTAACCTGTAAAATGTGTAATTAATCCAAGTTTTCCACCACTGTATACAGGGAAAACAAGTTTCAAATAAATAAGTAGTTCAAACTATGAAGTTTAGTTCTTCCATATGATCTGGAGCTGGGCTCTCTGCCCATGATTATTTTTGATTTCTTAGTGGAAAGAAAAGTATTTAAACAACTTGGATTATCAAAGATGTTAGTCTCAGTAAGAAAATAACAGATCTACAAGGTCCATTTCTCTTCAGCTCTGCCATCCAACCATATTTAGTTCAGCCTCAGTTTGCCAAGTGCTTGATAGCCCAGTTGAATAAGTGAATTAAGCACTGATAAACCTACCATTCAACAAATCACAAATCACCTCTCTGGAAGAAAAAAAAAGACTAATTAAGAACATGCAGTTTTGTAAAAAAAAAAAAAAACCCAAACCTTTTAAGCATCACCTCTAGGATTTGATTAAATTTGTGGTCACTGATAAAGGTAAGTTTTTAGCACTGCTTTTCATGTGCAGATCTGCTGGCTATTTAGTGCCTCTGCACTGCATTTGTCATGCCAGTGACATTGCCCATCTCTGATCTGAGAGTAAGGCCATGCAGATACATAGGTACAGCCTGGACAGCTTGAGTTTTTGAAGCTGGGTAAAACCAATTTTAGAAGTTTTAGGGAAAAAAAGAAAACCTAACACACATAAAATGCCCATCTCACTGGGACCAATTTGACTTCACGTCTTCATTAATGGGATGAAACAAAATCTCAGTTAATTTGTGGTCAATACCAAAGCTGCAGGCTGCTAAACCCTGGGATGACTCAGGGGTTTGGTCTACAAGTACCAAACAGGATGATTTAGAGAAGATGAAACCAGACTCAGAGGTAAACAGTGAAAGGATGAGAAGTGATGGCTGCAGCACATTAGATTTTGGTTAGATATAAAGAAATATTTTTTCACTATCTGGGTGGTCAAATATTGGAATATGGTGGCCAGAGACACTGTGGTATCTTTATCCTTGGAGATACTCAAAACTCAAATGACAAGACCCTAAGCAACCTGTTCTCATTAGACCTGTTTTGATTTCAAAATTTAGAAGAGTTGGAATTATGGCTGGCCATCAACCAAATTAAATGCTATGCATTAAAACCATGATACAATTCTTAAGTATATGCATGAACCCATTATTCCACCACTTCAGCTACTGAATTGGATGAATCATGTTCACTGAATAGGAAGTCATTCAATATTCCTTATCTTAATCCAGCATGGTCCCAGATCATATTTTCTGTGGCTCTAAAAAACCATGTTCCCATTCTGGGATTTTGTAATATATTTGGTACCAAAATATAGTGTTAAATTCAATCTTTGTGGAGTTAATTGAGTTTACTTTCTATATTTTACAGAAAAAAACCCCAAAGGCAAGGATTTAAAACTGATGTTTCTTGAAACACATGCATGCTCTCTTTGTCATAGTGAAATCTACGTTGTGGTACTGTAATTTTCCATTACACAATATAGCAGAAAAAAACCCATAACACACAGGTTTTATGGTTTTATGACATGCTGGGAACTAAACCAGTACTGTATATCACACATTCTTCCTAGGTTCTAAAAATAGCTGTTGAACACCAGAGCCTTAATTCACGCCTGATAAATCTTAATCAAACTGGTCGAATTGGCCTAGGAGCATCTGATATTGGGAATTACAGCAGGATATTTTGCTTTCACATACTGCCTTGTATATCTAAACAACCCACTTCCTTTGTTAAGACAGAAACAGATACAGTATTCAGAAGCACAGATCTAATAAAAGAAGCCCAAACAGCAGCTCATCCATGGCACATATACGTGTGAAGTGATGGAGCTTTTGGTCTAAAAGGCACAAAATGCTGAAACATACATGCTGAGATGAAAGTGGAAAAGCAGGGAGAGAAACGCCAGACAAAAAGAAAATTAACAGAAGACAAGCAGAGAAAGTACACAGAAGTAAACCTAGGTGAGGGGGAGAATGAGGAACAGGTGCTCTGGCTGATTTGAAAGAGAGGCTCAAAGACATCCGAAGATGGTGGGGTTTTATTAGTTGAAATCTACAGGATGAAAAGAATAAACCCCACTATTTTGATGAAATGTCAGAATAGGACATAGATTAAGAAAGCACTTAAACATTTCTTTTGCTTCAAGTATTAAACATGGATTAAGACCATATAATTCCAGACAGCAAACCATATTCTTCACATAGTACAAGTCCCAAAGATAAAGGAAAATTGTTTGCAAGCCAAAGAGGATATGGCTACAGGAATGTCACGTTTGTATGCCAGTTGGTGTGCATTTAATTAGAAGCACATTCTGGACAAGAAGACTGCTTCAAGAAAATTTGCAGAAATCAGAGATACCGCAAGTCATACAGTGTGGAAGTAAAATCTGGGAATTTACCTTTCTTCTTTTCATGCCACTGCACTGCCTGTAGAGACTAAGGGGCTTATTGATATGCCAGTTTCCAGAATAAAATGTCATGACTGCAGTATTGACTAACAGCATATTAAAGTAAACATCTGAAAGTCAAGTTAATGCTTGGAGTTGCTGAAAACAATCTTTCTGAACCAACAACTCTGACTTAAAAATCATAAAATACCTCCCCTCCAATAAAAAAAAAGCCT
>NW_009911999.1:0-41831 GCF_000696875.1 Nestor notabilis
CCTTAGTGAAACCATGCTGGCTGTCACCAAGGACTTGGTGTCAGTAGAAAACAGAAAGCCACCTCTGTCCTACCAAAATCCCTAGCCCTGCTTCCCAAAATGGGATGCTGAGGCTTCACGGGAGCTAACTCTTTTGCTCCTATAGTAAGCAAGCAATACTGTTAAAGACATGAAGATGAGAAATTAGCAGCACGCTGCTGAGTAACTGAGAGTTCTGATTTGGACCAGCCTGACATAAGATAGGGTGGGAAGCCAGAAGCAAAAAGGCATGAAATTTTCCCCCTTCATAAGCAGTGAGAGGGGAGTGAGACTCACTGACAGCATACTCCTCTGGCCTGGAAGAGCCATTGAAGGCTGTTTCCCTTTCAGTTCAGAGATTTATGGTTCACTGAGGCATGTGGCTACTCACTGGAGTGTTTCATTTGTGGGACATTCTGAATACTTCAGCATCGTTTTCACCTTGGGAAGGATGCTGATTCACTCAGATTTCTGAACGTACCGTTCTGTAAAGTTTAAATATTTGAAGCCCTTTGAATCTCAATCACAGAGGCACTAAAACTTTCTCCTACTTCTGTTTTATTATCTCACATTTTCTAGTTTAAAGTATCTTCACAACATGTAGGGTAAAAATTGATTTGTGAGTCTCAGACATTTATTAAAGCCAGGGATGCTCCTCACAGTTTGTAAAACTTCTCTGAAAGGCATGTCTTGTTGGGCGGTGGGGCCTCTTTCCTGTGAGAGGCCCTGGTTTCCTCGGCAATAAACCCAGCACAAGGAACAACTCCTGTCTGCATGCACACCTTCACACGACCCCTGCCAGGGTCCAGCACTCAATAGAAGACTTTCTGTGCTGTTGTCTCCATCTTATCCTTCCCTGACTTGCATTGTATGGGAAGGGGAGCGTGAGGACCTGTATTGCTGATGGACTTCATGAACACACCATTGCTAAAATAAACCATACATTACTGTGAAGCCTACAAACACTGATACAGATGATGGACAGGAAACTTCAGTGAAGTTGCATTTGTTTGTTATAGTCTTTGAATTTTTGCTGATCATAATCAGTTTCATAGTTTGACTGTAACTAGAAAGGGATTATTTCTTTTGCTTTGGAATTTAAGGATGAGTATATTTGTTTAGAAGAGAGATGAGATCAAATTAGAACATGCTACTGGGGCATAATAAATTCCCAGTAATTGCAAACTAGTGTTCCTTAGTTCTTCAGACGCCATCATCTGTAAATATTCTGATCCTTTCATAGTTAGCTCATTTGTGCTTTTTGTCCTTATTGAATTATGTGTTGTCTTTTCTTTTATGCTGTCTCCTGAGGGAAATCCCTTTTAAATCTTTTGGTTTAATTCCATTAATTGGCATATTGTCTGGTCTTATTTTTCCCCTCCTGGGCCTTGAACTTATGTTCCTTCAGTTCTTAAATTCCTTAGCTATATTTCTGTGGCCTTGACTGACAACTTGCTTGATCAGAGGACAAAGCATGTGCTTTCTTATCTTTTACTTCCAGGCTAGCGTTTAACAATGTAGTCAGTTTATCAGTCAGTTTGTTAATCTAGGGTGAGAGTTCTCTGTTCTGAAGTCATCACAAAAATCAATAATCAATTCATTTATTCTAGGCTACATTAAATTATTATTAACTACAATAATTGGAATTAAATAATTTAAAGGTCTTCAAGCCTTTACTGATTTATGGATAGTTCTTGCTTTTGCACTTTGCTAGCAACTTGCAAGTTTTGAATCCTTTTTCAGTTACACTAATGAAGACAGCAATTAAATCATACAGCCTTTTCTGTATAAAAAATCAGATGCTTTCAGCACCATAACTTCCCTCTTTATATTAGCAGGAGAACGAGTGTGCAAGAAGTATGCAGCATGAAGTAGAGATGTTTTGCTGAAGCATTATTGCAGTAGCAAGAAAAATGGATTGAAAACCATACCCCTGATACTACTCCTAGTCAATACATTTTATGGTTATAATGAACTGAATTAATGATACATTGTAAACAATTTCTTATAGGCTTGGTTTCTTTTTGTTTTTTGCTTTTTTTTTAATAGGACAGACAATACCCATGTCATAACTTCACTGTAAGTTATTCACAGTGTATCAAACTATCTTGAGTATATCTTATATGCCATCAACCAAATGAAAGACACGTAAAGCAGTGGTGAGGTTAAGCAAAAGCAGAATGATCACATCATTCCCAAACATGTCCATCCTGGTCTTCCTTATATCAACATGTCCCTGATCTTGACCTGAGTACAAAGTGGAGTTTTTAAGGGTAAGCTGGTTACATAAAAGCTTTCCTTAGGACCCAGACGAAGATCCTGAAATGAAAACAACAGTGCTCTAAACATCATGTAATCTTGCTTTGTATGTGCTCCTTGTTATAGAGCAAGACTGACAAATGCTTACATATGTGTATAAATATGTAGAGAAGCAACAGCTGTGTAAGTTCTGAAGAAGCCAACCCAGTGAGAGTATGGCTCATAGTAATAATGACCTCTCAGAGGCAGAGATCACATTCAGATCTTTTCTCAGGCAAGCTCTCGTTCAAGCCAAGGTCTGAGAAAAGTGTGACTAAAAATCCATGAATACTGCTGACAGTGCAGGTTGCTGCTGGACAACTTCAAAGAGGATTTTGCTATTTTAAGACTTCAGGGTATGGTCCATAGCTATATGCATCCATTCAAACTTCATGAAAAAGATATTGTATACTTCACCATGTTTCACTTTAGAGGTGTTTGGATGTCGGAAGTGGCATAAGACCCACCTGGCTTACCTTGTGCGTATGTTTGTTCACAGTGCTCCCATGGCAGCAGCTAGATTAAAAACAGTAGATATCCTGGGGAGCATATGAGCTGCTCAAGCCTTGTCAGAATTTCTGCGTTTAACTTCAATCCTATAATGACACAATCTAAATAAATGATCACAAACAGTGTTGCTTAGCCTTATACAAAGAGGACTTAAACACATTCTTTTCAGCTGCCATTCTTCTTACCTAACCTTCTGAAAATACCAGTTCATAACTTTTTTAGTTAAGCCTTTGGGCATATAGGATATTACCAGTATGAAATGAGGGAGTCAGCCAAGCTGCAGAAATTAATCTAGTCTCTGCTCCAGAGCTACTTCAAGGAGAAAGCACATGTCTAAAAATGTAGTTTGAAAACTTGAAGGAAGGGACATCCTGGCTCATTGCATTTGTATTGTCCTTGTTACTGTGGACAGCATTTTCCTTAAATATTCATGAGCCTCATTATGAAACTTGTTCAAGTTTTTCATCTGCACAACCTCTCCTAGAAGGCTTCATCTGAATTTCAGTGCTCTGCTCTTTACAGGCAGCCTAATTTCTGCTCTGAATACATTTGTTGTCACTTTGCTTGTGCTTGTGATGACATATCAATTTAAGCGGATCTTTTTTCATTAATGTTTAAAAAAGCATTTCATATAGGTATTCAGGTATGATGGACAGAAGGACTAGCTGAGTGAGAGAGTAGAACTGAAGTTGAAGTTTACTGTAAGCCTTCCCATGGAACCTGCACCTGCATAGTCTTTTAAGAGAAATTCAACATTTCCTTACTCTCAAAGCCTCAATTTTGTGTCATAATAAGGCATCTGTGCATTTTCAACTCTCAGCTTTATGAGATATCCAGCTCCATGGGTGCAGGTTTCAGACAGCAGACAGCACTGCACCCTTACAAGTGTTGTGCTGATTTCGGTGTCTTAAGATGTTAGGTTTATTTTACCTAAATCTGTGCTTGCTCCATGTTTTCCCCTGCTGTGTTTTAAGCTATCAGGTCAGCAGAGGAGCCACAAGAGCATAGTGAAGAATGGTGTGCAGGCAAGCAATGACATTCCAGAAGGTGAATTTTTAGTGTGCCAAGAAAAACAGCACACAGCTTGTAACCATAGCCAAGGATAATACGGTTTCATACATTTGTTTGTATAGCAATAGACAGCTCCTGTAACAAGAGTTTTCAAGATGGAGATCCATTTCAAGAATGGTGTTTCTTACACTACTGGGCCATCCTTTTAATATACATATACTGCCAGGAAGGCTAAAAGAGGCACCATGAATATAATGCACTTGAACTTCCTAATGCCAGCCTTTTCACCATAGATTAAGCAGTCACTTACACTAATAGTGTCAGATTTCAGTGAACAAGAAATCCTCGTATTCAAAGAACCCACTAGATTGTACCTATTATGGATTTGAAAACACCCAATTTTTTGGTCGTCTCTAACACCATTGCTTTTAGAAAATATTTTCTTATTAAAGTAATCAGTATGGATATAGCTCTTGTGTATGGCACAGCTGCATTTACCAGGAACTGGAGACTTCCATGTGGTGGTGTCCATGAAACCAGATCTTTAAATCAAGTTAAACAAAAGCAACAGGGCAATTCAGAGCAGAAAGATAAATCAGCAGGCCACAGAAGATGCAGATGCCAGAAACAAGGCTGCATGTACCAAAAAATCAAAATCTCTACTCTCCCTGACTCATGAGAGGCTAGATCATTTGCAGAAAAAAAAAATCTACAGAATTTGCTACTCATTTTAAGGTGAACAATTTTACAATCACCAGTGATCCTTTTTCAGAGCAACACCCACACAAGCCAAAGCAACCAAGCAAATCAAGACTTAGCTCATACAACTCACACAGAAGGCAGATAGCTGGACTATACAGAGCTTTGTACCCCTGCCATTAAAATATACATTATTTTAAAAGAAATAGTCCAATAGATGCATAGTTTGACCCTATAATAGGGTAACGGTAGGATGGTATTTTGTACCTGTGCAGCTTACTTTCCTTCCTTCACCAGGAAAGGTACATGAATCTCAAGATTTCTTTTAGTGACTGTAATGGTAACCTCTTGGTACTAGAGATTTTTATACCAGTTGAACACCAGACAAGGGGCAGTTAAATCACTGAAACATTTCAACATGTTTCTGGCTCACTAGCTCAGCCATGGTCACATTGTGACTTTAGAGGGTCCCAGCTTTGCTGTGAGATATTTAAATTATGTAAAATCTTAAAAAAAGTTATCTGCATTTTGCAGCTCTGCCATCTGAAAAGAACTAAGGCTGTTCAGAAGTCAGCCTCAGCTACTCTTTCTTTGTTCATATAATCACATCCCTATTAGGACGCCTTCAGTTTTATCTTTAACTTTCCATTGCTCAACTTCCCTTTGCAAGTTCTGTGAAGACTGAATTTGGTGTAATTAGCTTAGTGTATACTTAAGCTTCATACAACTGGATAGTGCGTGTAATAGTTTTGGCAAATATTGATCCATTCCTTCTTATCTGAAGCTTAATAATCTTAATGATATTTAAAAATTTTGAATACTAGTTCAAATTTTAGGGGTTCAGAGTTATACACAACTAATTGCTAAACATGCATTGTATTATTGGATGGTGCCTTCAGATTCAGAAGAAAAATACATTTTGGAGAAGGAAGGAAAACAGGAATAATAAAAAATTCAAGTTTAGAAGGCATCCTAAACCACAGTTCCTCATTTGTTAAACTAAACATTTTAAATAGGTGACAGATATTACAATCTGTATGTTCTTTCTGCAGAAAAATTATTGGTGGTATTTCAAAGGTACCCAAAACTTCAATCAAATTTGGTATCTTTTTCACAATTATTGTTGTTACTATGACTTTGATGATCTTCTTTCAACAAAAGTTGTCAGGAATATTTTTAGGCTTCCCATGTGGAACAACTACAGTATGACAAAATAAAAAAATCTGTAGTCCTTCTTGAGAAAGAGCCGTGAACTTAGAAGCCTGAATAGGCCAATACATGATAAATTGTAATTGCTTTTAAGTAGACAGTGTTATGGCCTCATATCAAGCAAGAGCTAATTATTAAGGGCATGAAAAGGGTGCTCTGGCACTAAGGTATATTAATCACATAAAGACTAATGTACACATTCCTAGATGAAAATGATATAAGAATAAATTAGATTAATTCCCTTTTTGTTAGCTGGTCAGTAAGTCTAGTTCTAAAAAATGTTAATATATATTTATCTGCTGGAACATAATGCTATTTTATTATTTTATTAGTTATTACCCTTACCGCATAAAGTCATCCTCCCTTTTAAAATGCCAGACCATATCAGATAATGTATGATGTTGGCAATAAAACCAATGAATACAAATAGGGGGCTGAAATTAATCTATTCTAAAAGTGTTAGCATTTTCACTGCCTGTTTTTGTCATTAACGTTAAGGAAGTAAGAAGTATTGAAAGAGAATGTCATAACCTTTAGCAGTGTGTAGCAAAACACCAAAAGGTAAAAGATGTTCTTTGATCATCCTGTGGGGGCTGACAGTCTCTGGATGATGATTAATAATTATGAGACATTTAAAGGTAATATTTCAAATTCTATCTAATTTAGCATAATCTATAATACATAAGATTAAGAGCTAGTTCAGGCTTGTGCTTTCAATCCTTGTTCAAAGACAAAACTTTTAAAGAAAATATTTTAGATAAACTAGGACCGATGCCCTTTGGATAGTACAAAGACCAATGAGTAGTTAGCAGCTTGGCAACCACCCATCAATCCAGGGACTACTAATCAAAGCAGGGCCAAAAGTGACTATTGTTAGATATGAGGAGTGTGCCATCAGGATAACCATGAGTGCTGGCCACAAGGAGAATGAGCCCCAGCCACAGGGTATGGATATTAACTAGTGGAATTTCCATTTGAGGGGAGATGTGGCTTCAGCAGGTGCTTTACCTCCTCCAAGGTGTATTCTTAGAGCAGGAAAACTGCTGTGGTCACCCTTTCTGAACAGAATAATGTCAAACAGTGAGTCTGGGTACAGACCACACTCTTAGTCCTTCCTAAGAGTGAAGTTCTCTAGCAGAGTTGCAGCATTTTGGTCTGAATTTTTCTGATGAGCATCTAAGGGCTTTGAAAAGTCAAGGCTTTCATAGCCCAAATTGGCAGAGAACAGCAAACCAGTACTATTATGGTCATTAGTGAAGTATCTCACCACTAATAATTGTAGCATTAGTAATGCTTAAGGGTAAGATTAGTAGTGATAGGAGAATTGACATTATAAGAAACTGATGCTGTCAGAAGCTGCAAAACTTGGAGGTGTGGAATAGTCTGCATTTCACTCAAAGGTGTTTAGCATACTACAAGATCAGGATTTAGCTCTTGCACACTATGCTTAGTGGAATGAACCTGTGACTGCTGGCCGTCTGTTCCAGAAACCAACCCAAAATAACCATGTCAGCAAAGCATTAGCAGAATAAAACAGTTTAAAAGCCCAGGTGTGCATCTACCATGTTGTTCTGTTCTGTGCTGGGTGCTGGCACCAGCCCTCAATGTCAATGACTTGTGACTGCTGCAGCATTTTATTAGAAGTTGTCAACATGCCTAAAGGTTCTGAAGGTGTGCAAAATAAAATCCTGTGGAAAGTAAAAAGAGATTACCTCAGTTCAGAAGCTAGTGAGGATAGTTACTCCCAATTTGAAATTGTTCTGCTATGTGGCAGGGCTCCATATACCCCATAATGAAAGGATTTGAGATATTTTGGGGCTTTTTAATCTAGATTTGGAGCAAATGTACACTGGTTGAGTTGGAGAATATGTGCCTGCACTTCCTTTATTTACAGCTAAGGGATAACTATGGAATAATCCCCACTGTGAAGGCAAGCAAGGTAACAGTTTTAACGATGTGGGCACAGAGTTCTGTGGAATGGCATGTGCTCTCAAGCAAATGCTGATTTATCTCTTTCTCTTTCCTTTCTTGTCAAGCAACTTCAAATCATTCTACATGAAGAACCCTGGGTAAATGACCCCTTTTGAACAGGGAAGGTTAATAAATATTTTCTTAACTAATGGAAGATGTTGGAAAAAACAATGAATTAAACTCTGATTTTCAAGAAAAGCCATGGTATATGTATATAAAAAAATTATAACTGTTTCTCTCAACAAGATAGAAACCTTGTAAGTAAGACAGAGATTAAAAAAAAATCCCCTATTTAATAACTACCATTTATAATGCCAAGATAATTGATTTACTGGTTTAAAAGAATTCTGCCAATCTAGAAGTTCCTGTAATATCTAAATGAATTTCTTTTAAGTCTGTGCAAGCAAAACAAAGCCCTATCAATTGAAGAACAAAACAACTTTTCGTATTAATCAGTAGGAACTTGATAAATCCCACTGATGTAGAAAATTAGCACCTTTGCATGTTTCCCAGATTTTGATTTCATTTTGGACACTTGGT
The DNA here is from genome assembly GCF_000696875.1 of Nestor notabilis. Taxonomy (NCBI): domain Eukaryota; kingdom Metazoa; phylum Chordata; class Aves; order Psittaciformes; family Psittacidae; genus Nestor; species Nestor notabilis. The sequence goes on from NW_009911999.1 coordinate 8,257, forward strand.
CATGCATTATAAGTGCTGCCTGGATGGCTCTATTTCAGTTGAGATCCATTATTTCTAGGAGAATTATGTGCCTTGTTAGGGAAATGCCAGCTATTTCCATTCCAGCATCTGCACTGCAGTTGATCTATTATTAACACAGAGCTCATTAAAAAAATGAAAGAATTTGATTTGTGTCTTTGGGGTGGGGGTTACTGAGGCTTCTGATGAAACAAGTAAGCTGGTTGTGCTGCTTCCAGTTGACACAGCTGTCATGAAAGCGTTGGCTGCCGCTGCACTGCGTAGGGATGCTCAGCTATGAGGGCCTTGTAGCCATATGTAAACAATACCGCATTGATGACAGGTTTACAACACTGGAGACAACATGTGCAGCTGTTAGCCACTGGTTTTTATAGTGCAAAACAAATGTTTTTCGATGTGCAGGTGTTTGGCATGAAGCCTCTGCAGCAGCAGCGAGAAGGGGAGGATGGGTGGCTGATAGGAGTTTTGTGCCTACCTGGCAGCATGCTGTGCCCTTCCCATACCCAGGGAGCAGCTGACAGACATCTTTCCTTCTCCTCCCCTCCTTCTCTTCCCATGGGTGGCTCTTCAAAGGAATCTGGGTTCCTGTTGACCACATACATGAGTATTGTGGTTTAAAATGCTGAAGGGCTCTCTGTGAGGAAAGAGTAAGATTCACTTTGGAAACGCTCTGGAAGCATCTGACTTGGGCCATGTGTCACTGAGACACATAATAGCCGCACTTAAAGGAGGGCTTTTAAAGCAGGGAAGGTAAAAATGGGTACCAGTTTGGAAACTCTGACAAAAAAGTCTTGAATGGGAGGGTACACAGAGGTGTGAAAAAGGAAGCTGAGGAGAAGTGATGTTTTGGACTGTTTTATGCAGTTCTACTTTTGTGTTAACAACCCTGAGCACTGACTGCTTTCTGACCCAGCAGACAACACATAGACTGCATATTAGAAGAGGTGGGAAAAATGAAAAGTGAAGTAAGTTACCAAAAAATCCTGTAATTTGCCTATAATAAACATCAATGACATTCTGATCAACCACATCCCAAAACAGTTACTATATTTTACAAATAATTATCATGTTGTCAACCCCTGGTGTGTATATGCTTGTTACTCTTTAGCCTCAATTTGCCAAGCTGTGTTAAAGTATAACTTTGTCAGCAACTTAAGTTTAAATACGTTCTTCAAAACTTGTTGGTACACATACCTTTTTGTAACAGAAAGATCCTAGCACATCCTGGTTAATATGCTGTTAAACACCTAAGTCATAGTAATAACCTAGTAGGAAGTGCTAGTAAAGAAAATGGTCTGGGACCTGTTCTCTAGCCTTGCAGGCAGTGTCACTGCACAGTTTGTGCCTTGATAGTTAAATTATCTTCTACTGCACTTCTTGGACCCCACTAGCAACCAGTTGGGTCCCATGCTATCCTCTCACCATAGACTGGCATTGGCTGGGAAAGTACTAGTTAGCAGTGGTAAAAAATATGCATAAGGAGCGCACAAACAAATAAAGAGCTCTTGTTTAGTATGCCAGTATGGATGTAGCATTAGCACAGTTGGTAGTGCTAAAGTAATTTTCATTAACTCTTAATTCTATAGGACAATGGGCTGCTACGGTATGATATCTCCTCTTTTATTTAAAGTATCTTCCTCTCCCAGCTAAATTCAACTTTCAGACCATGTGTTTTGCCGCACAATTTTTTATGTCTCAGAACAAGTGAAAATAAACTTACAAACTTATTTGAAAGTAATTTTTATCCCCCTGAATTATTTTAAAGAGAAGATTAAATCTCGCCATTTGACTTTAAATAGTTGCAGAGTGAGAAAACAATATTCAGCAAGAAATGTTAATATAAGCAAAATAATTATGTTGTTATATAGCTGGGGGAAATCATAAAGGGAATGATCTTGATTTGAGAGAGAAAGATCTGTAATTGTGCTGTATTTTATACTTAGCAGCATGTTCAGATGACTGGGTAACACATTTGAGAGAATTATTCCATCATATGGCTCTTGGAAAAGCTGTTAGTTATTGCATTCCAAGGCCTTCATCATCTAAGTTTAATTTTTGAAGTTGTACATATCCTTGTCAATATTGGTATTTTTTTTTAGCTAGTTCTGGAAGTAATGGCTGTTTATGACACATCCTACTTTCATCATGCCCCTTTTTCTAACAAGGTCATAGCCTAGTCATCTATAAAAATTTCACATTCTTGCCACAAAAAGCAGACGCAGCTGGAAAGAGAATTTCAATTTTGAATAATCATTTGTATGTGAGCTGCACAGTTCCATGAACAGCTTCCCTCCTACCATAAGTGCTCTGCCTTTAGCGCTGGGTGGGGTTTTATAGCCACCATAAACTTCATCCTTTAATAGGTAAGAGCCTGCAAACGCAGATGGATGATGAGATTGATTATGGTGCTTTCCCACAGCTGCCCTCTCTTCCTTCCCCAGCAAGTACTGGGAGATGACACATGTACCCATGCAAGGCATGCGAGATGTTTGCTCCTGTTTTAACTTCATCTGCTACACAGGATTGTGTCGGGTATTTATGGGTAATCCTGGTGCTGCCTCTCTCACCATGGATGACAAGTTGTTACCTCTGTCATTCCAAGACATCAGCTTAGCCTGTGTCCTCTGGACCTCAACCCCCATGGGAACATTCTCAGGTTTGCAATGAGGCTGGGCAGCAGAGTAACATACCACAGGCACTCTGCCCTTTTCTCATATCCACCATTACCCTTGGCATGGCCATAAACTGGTAAACACTGTGTGTACTTACAATTTCATCTGAGTAGTTGTTCTTGAATCAGGCGGTTTGAAAGAACCAGGTTCCTTGCTCTCTAACATCCTCTGCTGTGACAGAACAGGACCTGCCAACCCTTCCATTTACTTCAATGTGTTTAATTCCAGTGATGTCATACCTCAAAAAGATGATCTTGTTGCTCCAAACACCTCAGACAGTAATTGCATCTGCCGTTCTATTATTCAGCTTGCAAAAATTGGGCAAACATTTCTATATGGAAAGTCCTTTTATTCCTTAGTGGTTGCCTGATTGCAAATTCCTTCAATAGCTCAGGTATTATACTTAAGTTCTGAAATACTGAGTACTGATTTTTTCTTATTCTTTAAAAAAATAAATAAAATTAATAACTTGATCTTCTTGAAATATCGTAATGTCAAGTCATCCATGATGCAATCCATAACTCACTTCATATCTGTTCTGTGTTTGTAATGAACAGTTAAAATCACTTATCAAAAATGTCAATTAAATAAGTGTTAAATTTGGCATAAAAAGAAATCAGGATGCTGTGGATAATATGGGGTCAGAATAATGGTAGCTGAACAGTATAATTCTTGTAGTATTCATGACTGATGAGTACAGAATCACAGAATCACAACCAAAAAAACAACAATGCAAAAATATAAGGCAGGAACTGTCAGAATTCATGTCTATCTGAAATCAGAAGTGGAAAGTCTCAGCCTGAATATATATAAATTTCATAGATAAATTAGGTGCCTTTACTTCTCCTCTGCCCATATACTGACATTATGCCTGATCTCAAGTCCCTTTCCTATGTGTCATGCTGTTCACAGAAGCACAGCTTCTGTCAAATTGTTTCTGAGAGTCCCATCCTCTTAAGACCGCAGCTGAAATTTTTGGCTGTGTCTTTATCGTTTCTTGACTATTATGTGGTTTTGTACCTTCTTAGATAACCATTCCTTACGTCATGGATGAAATCTGTACCTCTTTTCAATGCGGGGAAACGAACACTTTTTTCATTGGAATGTAAAATCAGCTATGTTGGCAAAACTTGCCAAATAGTTAGGAAAGAAAAATGGAGCAGTGCAATTAGACATTATATACACCCTTTTGATGATTCATCCATAAATTGACAATGGAAATCATCCAACATTTGCAGGGAACCACTGTACATAGTACCTATGTGCCTGAAGTGGTCATTGCTGTAGCTATCAGATGTATTACTGTCTTCAGCTGTGGTCCAGGCACCACTCCAAATCTTGGGCTGTGAAAGTCAGTACATGCTGGAGAAACCAGCTATCCTTTGGTCCAGCAGAATCCCAAAAGGACTTCCTGGCAGAGAAGGAGTACTCTGAGGCAAATTGGTTTTGGTTTAGTTACATTTCAACTACATGGGAGAGAAGCTAGGTGGGATATGAGCCAGCATGGGAGGTCTATAAAACATGTGGCCCTAGGCAATACCTGAACAAGTTAGGTTTCCTAATCACAAGAGGAATGCTTGTGCTGTCTTTCTCCAGGATGAAGAGTTTAGATCAGATAAATGATCTTTAAAACTCCAGGAAGCCAGGAGTAGAATGGCACATGGTATGAAGTCTCCCTTGCTAACCCTCTCACAACAACCCTTCATCTGAGGAACATAATGAAGCATTTGCACAGCTTTTGAAAGAGGAAGAGGCTCCTGAACTTTCAGAAATCAAAGTTAGCAGGAGTCATCTATCTTGTATATAACATGAAAATTATTTTAATGACAAGGCCAACAAACAACAAAACTACCTTCTCCACAATATAATGAAAATCTATAGTTTGCTGAAGATGATCAACAATTTAGAAAAACCCAGCCGCAATGCATCAATATTCAGTGAATACTTACTGTTATTTTTCTAGCAATTTCCCTCACTAGGGCTTGATAGTAGGGAATAGAAACATTTCTGCAGTTGCAGATCACTGTCCCACCTTACCAGCAATGACTGCTTCTTGTATCAAACTGACAGAGGCGTTTCCCTTTCCCTCAGTAAGAAAGCCTATTTTTACATGCCTAAGGAAATGTGTGAATATAAAGCCATGACTCTCAAGCCAGCCTATCTTAACAGGTGTAGCCCCTGTCATATATTGTAACAGAAGCTTTCCTGCAACCATAATGAGAAACTACATATAATTAGTATTATATTTTTGTTCTTACATATCAAACTCTGGGGTTTTTTTTTTCACATGTTTCTCCCAGCAAGGAAGATTTTTCAAAATTTTCTTGTTAGACTTATACAGAATAAAGACCATTTTGGGTCTACTAAAACCTAGAAGACTGACTTTTCCTGTGGAAACACTGTATTGTTTATCATATAGGCAGTGCTGTCAATATAGTCCTACTATTGTTATGCTCTTGAAATACAGAAAATCTTAATAGGAAGAAGAAACAGCTTGAAATGAATAAAAACTGAGAATTCCAAAGTATTAGCGGAGCTCTCGTAATCTACCAGTTTCCCTCGCAGAACTTTGGTAGCTGAAGATTATAAAATAAACAGTGCGGACAAGCAGCTTTTCGCCATGGCCTCGCATCCAATTTGCACCTCTGGAAAAGCAATATTCTTTTTTCCTTTTCTTGATGCCTTTTAATCAACATGTCTCATTCCATTCCATGGCTGGCACTTTGGTAGCAAGAATCTAAATTTTCATTCAGATATGTTAAAAAGTAACATGACCTCTTAATGAACTTCTTCACACACACAAAACCCCCTAAAGGAAATCAACTATTTTGAATTAATTTGTTCTCTGCTTGGGAATGGACTTGTTTGCTGACCTGAACATGAGGGTACAGATGACTTCTGAATGCTGACATAGTTACTTGCTAGTGCACTGGTTAAAGCAGAAGAATTTAAATATCATTATTTTAAATCAGCAAGCTGAAAACCACAGTTTACATACCTGATTCTTATCATGTTTTGCATAAGTCTTTTTACACAGCAAATGTTGATACCTTTGCTATCACACATTGTGGTTAAGCAAGTTACATACAGCGGTTCTCAGACCTTCTTCTACTGTCAGAGGAAGGCTGGTCTATTAATAGACCACACTTAAAGTACATAGGTAGGAAAGGATCTTTGGGGGTTCCTTTGGTCCCTATCTTGTGACATACCTGGATATGCACCCACCTAGTGGCAGCATCCCTAGGAAAGAGAAGAGCTTGTACAAGGCTTCTGCTGACAGAGCGTTTCATCTGCCTCACAGCTTGCTCCTGAGAAATCACTAGGAAAGACAGCAACAGGGAATGGGCTAAGAGTCAGAGGAGCTGCCTTGGCAGTCTATACAAAACCTGCAGATCACAAGTTGAACCCTCCTGATTCAAACAATGGAACAATTAATATTTATTCTTATTCTCTGTCTCCAGTATTTCTATCTTATTATAAAATGTGAAATCAAATTATTGCTTATTTACCACGTGCTAGGTTCTTTCTTATTTATAATTTGGACCAAGCTGCATGTGGACAGCAACTGAAGCTCAATTGCCATTCACAGAAAGAAAGAAAAACTACCAGAAATGTACTGAGAACATTTTCAAATGGGGGAAATAGCCCCAGTAGCTGACTTTTTAAAGAAGGGGAACAATATCTACTGCTGAATTGAACAGCAGTAGTTCTTTCTGGTCACAATCTCACTAAGTTTTCAGAGGTGGTAGTAGATCTCCTTCTCTTCCCCTCCCGTTTTTTTGAAAGGTCTGAGGAGGAATATCAGGCTTTCTGCTTTTTCAACTCCCAGCTGGTTTCTCAGGTTTGAATTAAATAGTCACTGAATGGAACTAAGGAAGTGTGGTGAACCGAAAAAACCATTCTCTCTGTCCTGCAAGGGGCTAGTGCTGTCAAAAGCTAGTTTAGAACTTGAGCACACTCTGGTTCCAGGTACTTAGCTGTACGAGACATGTATGACATTCAGACTGGTTTTGACAGCAAGTTGGGATTTCTGCAGGGTTTTGTTTCCTGTAGATACCAGTTGAGACATAGTCATTGCTTGCCATGCTTCCACTGACCATTGTATATAGCCTTAGCTTTTAAAACAGGGAAAGCTAAACTTTCAAAAATAGGTATTTTCTTTCATGTTGGTTGCTTTATTTTCTAAACCTGCCCTTCAAACACTTGACATTTGCTTAACAAAAAGATCAGCCTCTTTGGAACTGCAGGGGTCTGTAATGCTGAGGCACACAAACAAGCTGCAGGAACACAGTCTGCATCTGGAAGCAAGAATAGCTACATCTGTGTGCTACTGTCCCTCAGTCAATGCCTTCACAAGCAGGACTAAGTAACTTGTATACAACTCCATGACAAAGGATCAATGCAATGCTGGACAGCTGGTAGAAAATTTGTATGATCTCTTACCACATTTTGCAGATTTAGTGACTTTGGTCCCTGCTTGCTGCAGAAATGCAGTAAATATGCTTTCAGTCTGCTGACAAGCATCTGTATAGACTTAAACATCTGTAGAGCAGGAGCTTAAATGGATTGTGTAGCACAATGCACAGCAGGCTACATAATTACCCTTTATTTACTTGTAACAAATCAATTTCTACAAAGAATTGTATTTTCTACACTGAAAAAATGCAGCATCGATTAAATTGGAAGCTGCACTTGTATTAATTCTGTCAATGAACAGTATAGTTTCAAAGTGGACAGGGTGAGTATAAGGACATGCAAAATAGATTTTTTTCTTTTGAAGATCTGGCAGTAGTATAACAAGTATTTGCAGTAATTCCGAAGAGTTATTGGTTTTGGAGCCAAAAAGAACCATTGCATTCATCTGGCTTGACCTCTTGCAGAACAGAGAGTTTTGCACAGCAAATTCTCCAATATACCCAGTATCTTTTTTACTTTGTTCTTAAAAGACCTTAAAAAAAATTCCCTGAGGTAATGAGGGAACTGCAATCTGCAAATTCAACTCATGATGTAACATAAAAGTGAATAGAATGAATTTACTACTTCAGGCCCAGATTTAGCTGAGTCCTGCATTTGGAGTCTCATATTTTCACACAATTTCTGACCTTTATTCTGTCAATCAGAAAAAGCCTTCCCCTTGCCAGTAGTATGAGATTGAAGAGAAAACACCATATTTAAGACATATTTATTCTTGAGACACTCTAGTGTGTGTGAGTAGTACCAGATAGAACACGCAGAATCTAACATCCAGACCAAGGCCCTTTAGTGATATAAGTACGATCTAGATTGATCCAACAATCCATGTTTCAGTTCAAAAAAGAGAACAAAGGAGAACTAGAAAATGGGACTAATGTACTGTGATGCTGCCTCTCACCTGAGTGCACAGAGAACATAAAGTGATAGCTTGCATGCAACTCTGCTCAGCACAGCCATGCAGAGGACCGTGGAATGCAGTACAAGAATACTGAGGCTTTCTTGGTCCATTTATCTAGGGAGAATTCACCAAAATAAGTCACCTGATTAGGAGGGTACAAATATGACTATGACTTTGTCTGGTGGGGAATACAAAATACAGGGCCTTTTAACACTTTTCCACCTCTGTTCAAACTGGGCCTTCCTACTCCATCCCTACCCTTGCCATTCAACATTGGAAGAGGAGCCAGGCATATTTTGTGTTAAGGCATGTCTGCCTTGCTTTTGTTCAGCTCTGGGGGTTTTTTGTTTTTTGTTTTGTTTTTTTTTTAAATTGAGGAACTGTAAAGCTTTATGAAGCAAAATAAACCAATGAAGCATTATTCACAGTCTCTCACCCATCTGCTCAGCTCAGAAATATCTTGTTTCTCCATGAAATCTTACAGTTTGGAGTGACTGAACTTAATGTGAGGGGACTATCTAAACAGGGTGGAATCCTGCTGCAACCTGCCCTACCCTGAGGACTCCAGCATGATGCTGGAGTACTGCACTGCCTGGGATTTACCTGAGCTTCGCAACTGCTGAAAAAAACAAAAAGTAGTCACCTATAACCAGAAGTGGTTTTCCTTTATTCCTTTGACATGAATCCCCATGACATACAAACAAACAGCTAGAAACACTGACTATAGAACAAATAATCTTACAGTGAAGCTCTGAAGAAACTTTTAGGTCTAATAGTAAAAAATGTACTTTCTCACTTGTTACAGAAGACTGTATTACGTATATTGTAGCTCTGTAAAATATCTAACAGTCCAAGGACATTTAAAAATCATTAAAAGAATTATCAGAAGAAATAGATCTCTATTTAACTCCTACCTTTCAAGTAAAATGCCTGTGTCAACTGAACTCATGTCGAGGCAAACAACTTCTTTTACAGGATGTATATTTACCTCAAGAGAGTATTTACAGCACTGGAAATTACTTGATGGTATTTCAGTGCCCTGCGATATTTGATACTTTTGATCCTTTGATGTGTCTTGTGTCTACTGCAGAAGAGATGCCAGGTTATTAAAACCATGAGACGTTAGGTGAATCTGTAAAATCTGATTGAATGTCGTACATAAAATGCATCTTTTTGGGTTCCAGATAGCATTCGAATGTGAAAAATGGGTATCTTCGCATTCTGAGCAGCTTATGAAGCTTGTTGTATTTATCAATTTTGCATGCACATAGACTCTTTAAGTACTAAATGAGAAATGCTATTCAATAGAGATAAGCAGTAAAATATCTATACTTCTGAGCAAACCCAATAAATAATGTGTTGTGTTCAGAACAAGTCAAGGAAATATCTAATTCCTGAAATATAATTTGGTATTCAGCTACATTTTTTTATAATAAATAGCATGTGTCTTAAAAATAATATTACTAAATCATAATTTAGTTCCTGTATTCTAACCAGGATTACTAAAGTGTCCATATGTTACCTGCCACATACTGGAGTTTTAATTCCTGTTCTTTTCTTGATCTCTGTATTATATGGCTGTTATATTCTCCAGCTCCCAAATGCAGTCCTTCTGTTCAAGCTATTAAGACTCATATATTTAGGGCTGGAAACGGCTGGTTCACTTCCTCCTAGCAGTTAAGATGGTAGTTGCTACACATGCATATGTCTTAAACTGCGAAGTGTAAACTTAAACAGTGAAGTGTTTGGTCATATCACTGCAACTCTTACTTACACCTGCTCAACCACTGGTCCCACCTGTCAAAATTATATGTATTTTAAAATGTAGTCTAAAATGAGAGAGGATGGTTATTAATGCTAGTGGACAACTACTACATCATTTTTCTTTACAGAAAATGGAACTCTTCTGTCATTAGCAATTAGTTTAGAAAAATGCAACTCAGTTCTTAAATTCCGACTTGCTTCCTTCTGGTTTGGTCCAGAAAAAATCTTAGCAATTAAAACCAAACAAATAGATATTAAAAGCCTTCTTTATATTATTTTTAGGTGCTATTTTAACCAGAACACCAGCAATCTCAGTGACAACGTTTCCGTTACATCTGACACCAATTGCATGAGACCTATTCTGATGCCAAGTATAGGTTAGTTCCCTGTCAACTTTTCGGTCCAATACCGGTGGCAGCAGATTGTGGCAAAAGTCTAATGCTTTCACTATTAAAAATCTTAAAAAACCCCAACAAGATTTTATGTGATAAGTGGATCTTTCTGGTATGGTGAAGTAAGAGGACAGCTGAATGGACATGATACAAATAATATTTTCTGGTGTACTTAATTTTTATCTCCCACTTAAGGTAATTTATTGTAATTAATTCCGTAAACCTTGCTCCTACCCTTGCTGTTGGTCTGTGGTAGGAGATAAAGAAACAGCAATGGCACTAAAGATTTGGTAGTTTCAGTTTAGCAGATGTATACCCATGTTGCAGGACTGGAGTGTATTGCACATTATAAAATAGGTTGCATTTTCATCTTCACCCTTTTACTTCTCCTTTAATAAGTAAAAAATTTTTTTCTCCTTAATTACACATATGCACATGCACAAATAACCCTTATTTACTGTATGAAGAAGTAGTTATATGAAATGTAATATTCACAACCATGTCCTGTGTGGACAAGGATTGTGGGACTTAGCTGACAATAGTGTCCTGGTTTCGGCTGGGATAGAGTTAATTTTTTCTTAGAAAAGATGATTGATGTCAGTTTGATTACAGAGGCATTGATCTGTTGATCTGTCCAAAAGCAGTCTGACACAGGTCCACTTGGCAGAGACAAACACGAGGATACAAAAATATGAGCATTTAACTCCTGGGACTTACAAGCCTGTCACTTGAACCAACAGACTGCCTAACACCCTAATGTACTTGGCCAGTGCAGCAGCCAGCAAGATTACCATTCATAGGCTTTGAAATGAAACACCCTTCACCCTGTTTATGCTTCATGCATGATTAAGTGCAAAGCAAGCAAGCCATATCGGTACGACAATCTGTCAAGGAGAGGAACCTTTTGCACAGTGATAAAACAAATATCTAAACACATTTTCAGTGTAAAACCTTGTGTTGTTTATAGAACATTACATGAAAACTGTGTTAAAATGACATTAAGGCTGAAAAGTCAAGCTTCTCAAAGTCAGGAAATAATGGAATTCAGACTGCCTGTGAAACCATAATTTTGTTCTTTCAGTAATATTCATTATTACCCAGTAATTAGATAGCTGCATGCTGTATCTTTGCATAGGACCCAGGCCTTCCTCAGAGCAGAGCATTAATGGTGCTCAGTCAATGAGAAGCTATTCAGTATTTTGGTTTGCCCTATTTATTCAGCGAATTTTTATTTATTTCCTCACATATGTACATGCCACTTCATATTCCAGCATCAATGTCATAAGTTGATGGGGTAAGTCAGGTTGGAGGGAACCTCAGGAGGTCTCCCATCCAACTGAAAGCAAGGTCGGCTGTAAGACAAGATGTGGTTGCTCACAACCTCTCTGGACAACCTGTTCCACTGCCAGGTTATCCTCTGTGTAAAAACGGTTTTCCTTAAATCCAGTCTCAACCTCCCCTGATTCCACTTATCCCCTTTGGTTCTTGTCTTCTCATCACACTGTGAAGAGCCTGGCACTGTCTCTATCATTACCTTCCAACAGGTGTTGGGGGGTTGCCGTTAGGTGTTCTCAAATCTGCCTCTTCTGCAGGCTGAGCCAGTCCTCATCCCTCAGTTTCTTCTCACAGGGTAAGTTCTCAAGTCCCAAGTGTTGTGGTGACCCTTTGCTGAACTCCTTCTATTTTATCAATGTTTTTCCTGCACAGGCAGGGAGGGAGGGGGACAGGGGAAACAGAAAAGAACACAGTACTCTAAATGTAGTCTAAGTGTTGGGAGTGAGATGGAAAATCTCTTCCCTGGATCTACGCCTATGCTCTAGTTAATACAACACAGATATGTATACTTTTGGCCTTCTTTGCTGCCAGTGCACACTGCTAGCTCATGCTCAGTTTTCTGTCCCCCAGGATCCGTAGGCCCTTTCCTGCAGGGGTGTTCCCCAGGCAGCCGGCCCCCAGGCTATGTGGTTGCACAGGGTCCTTCCTTCACAGGTGCACAGCTTTGCATTTATCCTTGCTGAATTTCGTAAGATTCTAGTCAGCCTATTTAGGTCCCTGTGGATGGCAGCTCTGCCCTCATGTGTATCAACCAGTCCCTTCCAATCTGGTGTGATCTGCAAACTTGGTGAGAGAGCACTCCATCATCTCTTCTAGAACATTGATAAAGATAACAGGATGGCCCCCAGGATAGATCCCTATAGTAATTTAATAGTTACAGGTATACTAGTAGGGAAAATCTGTTAGTCTACCTTGTGTAACTCATCATCCAACTAGTTTTTCTCCATCTAGTTGTGAACACACCCAGACTATAATGTCCTATGAATGCTGCCATCACCAACTTCACAGCAAATAGATACTGGGCAAAAGCATTTGCTTCTGCAGGAAGAGTCTCCTTCTGCTCTGCGGCCCTTCTTGCAAGACTACAATCCTACCAAAATGCTTCCTTCCTGTAATTCACTTAGTTTGTGAATGCTTGTGCTGTTGCACACTCCTGCCACATGGCCTTTCTCATGAGAAGTGAACAATATTCCTTTTTTTGTATGGTGCAGTATATGGTCCTATGACTCATTTACTGTATGCTATTCAGTTCTGATTAGAGGTGTGGGTATTTCAGCAGACTTTTTTGTGGAGCTCTCTTCTGTACTTTAATCTCTGTAGCCTCTATGAGAGGTAAGGCGGTGAATGTGGAACCGTTCTGATGAGGAATTGTGTCTGCTGATTTCAAGTTACATTTAAAATGTTTAAGTCTGATTATTCATGGGATTTAGCTTTATGTAGCACATTATGCATTCAGACAACAACTCTCAAATGTTTTTAGTTGGGACCAGGAATAGTCTCAGAGGCTAAATTTGTGCACCCAGGAAGTGAGAAACACATACCGAGAATTATTCATACATTCAGACATCTGGCTTTGGAGTTGTCAATCACCACCCCTCTCCACTGACTGCACCAAGAATTTGGACTCTGGATTTCAGACAGTTGTGGGAAATTTGGTGTGATTTGCTCTTCATGACTCTGCAACCTCTGGAAGACCATAGCTCTCCAAGGGAGCACTGAAAGCTACATAAGGATGTTCTTGCAGTCTTATTATCCCTCAAAAGATGCCACGTTATGCCATATATCAGTAGGCACCTTACAGATAGGAGCTGTTTTCAGCAGATGTTCCTACCTAGTTCCCTGAACACAGTCCACCCATTTGCTGAGCAGAGCAGAGACCTTGGATTACGCAGTTCTTATACTGCATTTATCATTATGCAGTTCTTATACTGCATTTATCATTATGTAATTGAGGACTGTGACATAGCTTGTATAGAGAGGTTTGCTGGATTGTCATCACGTCTGGTGTTTCTTTAAAGTATTTGACTTTAGAAACGTCAGTAGAAATCCTTTTAATAGGCTTAAGCATTTATCTGTTTGCTTAGGTAATTATTTATGAAACACCAGTTAAACTGCTCTACATTTTTTTTTCTCTTATTCTGAAGAGGATGTATGTGTGTGTAGATGTAAAATCTTCCAGGCTTCTTTACTTGCAGAAGTTAAGGTCAGTTAAACACTTCTTCAGAGTTTAAACTCATCTGTAAATAGCTCGTCTGAGGTAAGTCAACCAGATGACAGCAGACTCAGATCTTTGTCAAAGCCTAAATTACCCAACAACAACAATAAAAACCCACAGGTACACATCTGAGGTCAACAGGAAGGCTGTCAGTTATATGGAAAGCTTTTAAAGGAGGAACTTATAGGTGGGATGGTGAGACATAAGGAAACAAATTGATTCAGAGTTTTCAGATAAGGGGGAAATGAAAAAGCAGCATAAAAGAAATTAATGAGATTCTGCAAGATTAAATGGGTAACACAGGTTTCAAATGAGCCAGATTCCAACAGGTCCTCCTGTATGCCTGAAGGGAGGTTCAGGATTAAGTACTTGCAATGAAAGCACCTGGGTGAAAATTCAGGCAGATTCTTATTTTAGCCAAGTCTCCTGGGTTCAGCTACAGCAGTCATTTTTTCTCCTGCTTAGTAGCTGGTGCAGTGCTGTGTTTTTGACTTTCAGCCTGGGAACAACGCTGATAACACCGATGTTTTTAGTTGTTGCTCAGTAATGTTTACTCCGACCAAGGACTTTCTCAGTCTTACGCTCGGCCAGGGAGGAGGGGAAGCCAGGAGGAAGCAGAGACAGGACACCTGACCCAAACTGGCCAAAGGGGTGTTCCATACCACAGCACGTCATGCCCAGTATAGAAACTGGGGGGAGTCACCCGGAAGGCCCAGATCGCTGCTCGGGTCGGGCTGGGTATTGGTTGGGGGGGGTGAGCGGTTGTGTCCTCTCCCCTTGTTATTCCTCTTATCATTATTATTGGTAGCAGTAGTGGTTTGTATTATACCTTAGTTACTGGACTGCTCTTATCTCAACCCGTGGGAGTTACATTCCTCCGATTCTTCTCCCCATCCCTCTGGGAGTGTGGGGAGGAAGAAGGGAGGGGAGTGAGCAAGCAACTCTGTGGTTCCGAGTTGCCGGCTGGGCTTAGACCACGGCACCAAGCCACTTCCACCAGTAATAAATATCCATCTCAATAGCAGTCCCATTCTGTACTTTGTTTAGAAACATCTTCCCTGGCCAGGATAACCTATGTCCATTGCTAAAGAAGAATTTACATACTTGAAGCAACTAGGAATTTATTCAGAAAGTCAGGCAAGGATAAGCATGTTAGGGCAAAATTAAATTAGGACTGTGAAAGTGTAAGCTTCTCCTGGCTACAGGCTAAACAGTGTTGCAGCAAATTTTCATGCTTGAAGATTTCTTTTAAGAGTGGCTTGTGATGGATCTTGTCTTGCAAAAAAAAAATAAATCTGAGCCAAAGTACAGCTCTCTAAAACCTGGCACCATGGTTAACTTAACATATCCCCACTCTTTTCTAAAATGAGCAGCTACAGAGTTGTAAGACAGAGATGAAAGCAATCCTTCTGTACTAGGCACTCCAGCTACCAGTGAAACAGGAGGGAAAACAAATTACATATTAAGAGTAGACTAAAATAATTGAACTCTAGTGACAAGTGGTGTATAACAAAAGGTTTATGAATTGAAGACAGGACAGAAATCCTCTGATGTTATACATTGCTGCAGACAGGCCATGTCAACAATGCTTATGGACAGAAATGTCACACACATACACCACTGGTGAATAAAACTGGCTGGAAGAACTGTGATGGCACATTTCTATTCCTGGAATTTGGCAAAACAAAAATGCTTTATGGAAATGGTTCAATTCTGACTATGATTGCATGGCTAAGTTTTTGTGGAAGTTTGAAACAAACTGGGGGAGTGGAAATGAAGAAGTTTCTTAAAATCTTGATTATTATATAAAATTTTAAATAAGAAAGGGCGTGTTGGTTCCCACTGTGACCAGCAATGGCCTCCTTAAAGCAAGAGCCCTTCCTCACCATTTCAAGCTATGCAGGAGGTGTCAGCTAAGCAGAGTCACTAACCACATCTGGTAGGCATTACCAGAAGGTTAATTTTTCACATTTAATTTCTCTTACTGGTCTGAATCATTCACAGAGATATATGTGAAAGCACCCTGGAGTCCTGTGAATAAGAAGAGAAAGAAAATTCTCCTGGAACAGCTGAAAAATAAGGAAATTAAACTAAGGTGGTTGGAGGAAATCAGCAAAGTGCTCTGTATTTTTTTCTCTCTTACTCTGGATATGGTGGCTGTGTGTTTGTGTACATGGAAAACCTTTTAAGCTCCTTTACTTGCTGAAGGTAAAGAAAAGCTGACTTTCCTCTCTGGAAGACATACCAAAAGGCTGACAGCACAGTGTATTACTCTGTTGTACTGCATGAGTCATTGCCTGCTCTCTTAGTCAAACAAAATTATTGTGACCAAGGGGAAAGGTGAAAAATAGTCCAAACCAGAATTATAGGCCTCTCTGTACCATATTTTGTTATCAAATTTACAAGCAGCCACATGCCAGGACAAACCAGGAAGTAACCCTTAGGACAGCAAAAAATGAACAATGGTGGTTTGGTCCTCACTTGCATACATACTTGCAGTCTTAAATTCTTCTCTCCGGAGTCCAAAGACTTGTATATCAAAAGTTTCTATTACATAAAAAAGTGTCTTCCTGAATATCTTGTACTGCTAAACCCACAAAATTAAAAACAGTTTTGGACAAATGTACCATACTTTATAATATTTTATCAGTAGGACTCAAGGCATTATTAAACGGCAAAATGCCACTGAAATCCTGGTTATTTGTAAAGAGCGAAAACAGTCTCTCAGCCCCCTTCAAAGCCAGTCCATGGCTAAGTTGGAAGCAGAGCCTTTGGTGTCCCAATAACCAGAAATCCTCCTAGAGCTTGCAGCATCTCCATTTTATACTAGTTGCTTTAGCTCTTACTGCCTCAAAATGTGGATTGTAAATATATACAGCCAGATATAACTTTTAAGGAAAAGAAAGGGCTCTGTGCTAGGGCAGCTGCGTTGCAGTCTTGAAAATTTGCATTTCTCCCCTAAATTTCCTGTGTGGTTCTTAAACAAACCTCTGTGTGTTCAGTTTATGTTATGTATAATTGTTCTAAAAATAGATTTTTATCTCTCAGACCTTCCCAGTCAGTGAAGTACTGAAATGCTTTGCAGACAAAAGTGTTGCTTAGAAACCAGAAAAAAAACAAAAGGTCCTTAATTTTGCATCCTAAGGGGACTTAGAAATCAAAATAGTGCCTCAAGACTGTGTTTTTCCTGAAGTGCACCATCAAAGTTAGCTCACAGGCAGAAAACAGAGCTAGGCTGGGATGTGCTGCGTTTTGGAAGCCAAGTGGCCTAGTAGCAAGCACTATGTCCCAAGCTCTGCTGCTGTCACACAACCTACTGCTCCCGGACTTGTCATTGCTCTCCTTCAGGTGCTCAGAGATTGGGAGGCCCCTCTGAACCTTGCAGCCCTCCCACGTCTTCATCAAGCTGAGCATGAAATAGTTATTACCAGCAGCTGCTGCACTGAGCGGGACTCTGGTTAAGTAATTCATTTCGATAACAATGTGTAGGTTAATTGATCAGTCATTAATTTTCTTGCTTCCTAATTATCTCCATCACGTAGAAGGTCCGCAAGGCATGTTTCTTGGTGAGTGTGCCTACTTTTTATTGCTTTTTGCAGAAGTACAACATATGTGCAATTACTCAATGCCATTCCATTTCTCAGCATCCCCTTTGGTGCAGCATGTTCCATTTCTGAACTTTTCTAGACAATAGTTAACCTCTCTTCCCATGAAAAATTCATATATGGCATGAATTCAAGTGTTTACAGAAATTTCAAGAAACAAATACATTTTCCCAGTCCTGGCAGCTTTTCCTGTGAAAATTCAGTTATGGGCTTGTGGAGACAACCAGGAACAACCACAGACCCAAATGTTCCTGTTCCTTTTTTAGGTCTAAAAAACAAAGCTAGTGAAGAGATTTTTCTGATTGCAGTGGCAGCAGGGGGCAGATTACCTGCTCAGGCATCATTCTTCTCTGGTACTTTGCAAATAGGCAAGTTTTCCTATGTCAGTCTGTATTTCTGCCCTAGATCTTGTTATGGGTCCAAGATGGGAGGCATGTCCTATCCTTTATGTATTATCTTGTTCTGGTGGGCTAGGACATGTAGGAGACTATCCTAGTCTCGATGTAACACTACACTGACGTGTAAGGAGACAGAGGAGCTGTGTGCCTTACTGGGCAGACATGGTGCAGCTTCCAGGAAAGAAAGGCACTCGTAGGCAAGGGATGTGTATGTGCAGCTCTGTGCATGCACAGGGCACTGATCACAGGTTATAAGAGGACATTTCTGATTTAAGGGTTGGAACAGTTTGCTTCAGCTGAACAAGATCAAGTTCCTGCAATACAAGTGTGCCAAGGAACTGAGCTGGAAGAAAGGCAAGGCATGCAGGCACTACGTGCATATTCATCTTTAAATAGCAAAGCTGCATCAGCAGAAGTCTGAAATTTTCCAAAGCCAGAGTCACAGGGTCACTGCTGCAGTGCAGGGTGCACTCGATCCCTGTTATGTCTGTCCCCTGGGATGGGAGTATGTGCTGGCCACATGCGGCTCACATGTCAGGAAGAATCCCAGGTGTACACCGTTTTCCTTGTCCTGATTTCCCTGGGGGAGGACTTAGCAGCCAGAAAGGAGTAGTAATGCACTCCCCTGTTGTGCACTGATGGGAGGCTGGGAGGTATGAGATGAGCTGCGTAAAGCATCTGCTCTGCAGTCTAGATATAGCAGCAAGGTTTTCATTTTCAGCAGCAGAAAATCTATGCACACCAAGCTCCCTCTTACAGCCTGGAAGATACAACCATGCTGACCCTGTTGAGCTGTGTAATATTGCTTATCAGAGAGGAAATGGAAGGAGTTCATGACTATTTTAAAATCTCATTGTAAGAAAGCCAGCTTCACCTTGAAAAAGAAATTCATAAGCCACTAGCTACTATAGTCTATGATAGAAGGATTAAGACATAGATGAGTTGTAAGGAGATAAATACCTCTGTACTCCTCCTGTAGATTCCAATGGGATATTTAATGAGAAACAGTAAGAGTGAAAGAGCAAAACCTCTCTGGCCTTCTATGATTTTCTTTTTAATTAGATGGCAATACAAATTATTGGAGTATTAGCTGCGGATGCTCATAGCCCAGATATATATATAACAAAGAAACATATTTCCCGTTTATATCTCTCAAATTCTCCCCCAAACTCCAGTGCCTTGCCCCTCATACTTCCATTTCAGTGACATTCGCAGCCTTTCCTCATTCTCCATTTACCAGATACCACTTTGTTTAACCTGCTCTTCACTTCTATGCCCAAAAAATTCTTACAAAACTACTATGGTTACCTCCCACGAACCCCCCACCTGAGATGCTCTCCCAGAAAAGTCAAGTCACTCCCTAAAAGACTTGGTAGCATCTGTGTGTCCAGGGCAATTGCTGAGCCTAGGGAAGAGTGTATCGTTCCAGAGAATCTAAAGGGAAAGACTACAAAAGTTACTTGTGTTTAATTCTGTGACTTAAAAGGATGGAGAACTGATTTTCTTCAGTTATTCTTACTTTTCTGCAGTACCGGTGCAGTAGCAAAATAGTCCTTTAAATATACTAACATTTGGAAAGAGAGGCACAAAGTAATTGTATTGCAACAGCATCCTCCTACCAGCTCCCTCTTTCACTGCTGTTTTAGAGTTTGTTACTGATTGTTTAATGCTGTGCCTTACTAACCATCATTATTATGCTGTTCTTCTGTCTGTCACTCTTAATTATTCAGGATTCATCTGAAGAAGATTATGACAACAATAGAAACGCAACCATGCAGTTTGACATACCATGAATGCTCCTACTGGCTGTGTGTTCAGTATCACAGGTGAAGCAGCTGAGATCCTTCAAGCAGCGATCTTCTCTGAAAAGCCAGCTGCTCAGAAGCCAGCATTTCCTCCAGGTGATGACCCTGCTCGTCTGGCTTTCCAATCCTCTGCGTTATGTATATTCTCCCTGTGTATTTAAGTAATGTTAATTTTCAAGTCCTTCTACACATCCACCCTGCTATTGCTTTCTCCACTAGCCATTGCCCTTTTCAGGAATATGTCCTTCAAAGAAAACAAGAAGTAGCTGTGGCAGTTAGATGGGGCAGACCTGAAGCAATGACATTGAACACCTAGGCTTCTGGAGTTGTGCCAGGAATGATTTTAACTTCAGGCTGGCTGCTTAAATCTGCGTGTTGGAACTGTCCAAAACACGGAGATACCAGAACTTTAGGAAAATACGTATGTTTTATGCATCTCTTCCAGTAAAATGGTGTTTGGGTCTGAAGGGGAAACCAAATAAACTTTCAGGCTTAGTTTCCAGGGATTACTAAGAAAGGAAAATCCTGGAGTCCCACAGATATGCGTACTTAACTGCTACTCTGAAACTGTGTCTGTAATAGCACACTTGTGTCTGATACTTTAAGGGAGCTTTTCATGCTTCTTTGCTTGCACTGTCTTTAGCAAGCCCTTTCAAATGCTACATAAACTTCTGTCTCTCTGTAGTCTTAAAGTATTTTAGGGTATCAGGCTGCATTACTTTTATCATAAAACATAATCTTAT
This sequence comes from Nestor notabilis, assembly GCF_000696875.1. Taxonomy (NCBI): domain Eukaryota; kingdom Metazoa; phylum Chordata; class Aves; order Psittaciformes; family Psittacidae; genus Nestor; species Nestor notabilis. Next base: position 28,575 of record NW_009911999.1, read on the forward strand.
TCATGCAGACTGCCTAGTTTCAGAGAAAGAATGCCATGTATGCTGTGGCAATATGGAAATTTAGTTCTATAGTTATCGAACATTCTTGTGCCAGTACTAGTTCCAACCCATTTAGTCACAAATTTATGGCTTTTTATTTCTTTTATTTTTGTTAAAAGTATAAAATACTTTGGTTTCCAAACTAACTCCTGGTTTCCAATTAAAAGTGGCATTTGCTATCCCACAAGTCAGAACTGTGGGTCAACATTCTACTTCAGAAAAAACTTGCCATACAGCTTCTAAAATTAGCAAAGGTAACTGTATACAAAATCAATGGCTCAGCAGACGAAGAGATAAAATAAAAACAAGTTATATTCTGTTAAATAAGGAAATACGAATGCTGAAACAGTAAACATGGTTAGATACAATACAGTTCTTCAATGCCATAGGCAGGTGAATGAGTCAAGGGCAGTGGTCTCCAAGCACACTCTCCCATAAGGTGCATTTCTCCACTTCAGCTATCTTTTATAAGTTTGCCTATAGTTTGTTCCGATCTTATCTGTTTGATTTCAAAATTTTTCTCTGGGTTTTAGCATAGCTCTCCCTCCCACTGATGACCTCTTAATTAAAACGCTAATAGTTCATTCAAACTACTATGCAACTCACTCTTCTAAGTAGCAGGCAAAGGATCAAAACTGGGAGAAAGAAGACCAGTCTGTGCTACTTGGTTTTGACATGCTTTGTTTTCCTGACAAGCTCTGTTTGAGGAGAACTGAGAAACATGCATTGTTACTGGTTCAATGCTCAGAAATTCTCAGTGTTATGTTATTATTCATCGTTTCTGTTTTGATCATTTAAGCAATCTTTTCATGTTGTTTTCCTCCTGGATATATTATCTGACATGCGACAACTGGAGTCTTCATAAAGCTCTTTGGTGCCTGTGGGTACACACATAGCTTATGCCTTTTTAAATGGCAGTTTCACAGCCTTCGAAGGTATGCTGCGTCATCCAAAAAACCCCAATTGCTGCACTAGAAAGCTCAAGACACTCTTAAAAATTTAAAATGAAGAAATCTTGACTTAGTGAAAAAGGGTTGGTAGATTTAAAAATCAAGTTACAGAAATCTCTTTGTTTTGGCTAAATAAATGGAAGTGTAAAGAAGGCTAAGCTAAGTTCCCACAAAAGTGAGCACATTTTCCAAAATGCTTATACAGCTGCCTCATTACAATTAATGGGAAGTGTCAGTGCCAAAATACTGCAGTTCTGCTACAGTGAGAAGGGGTATATGAGCCCTACAAATGCACAGGACTGGGCAAATAAACCAGGATTTTCTGAAGAATTATCAAAAAACTAAATAAAAAATGTGTGTTGGTGTGACTGGTACTCCCTACTCTTGACAGTTACTTTTATTAATTTTCATAGCTGTGCATGCATTTATGCATCTAAGGAATGACACAAATCAAGACAAAGAAATTGTGGTTACTTCTAGAAATAAATTCTTCTCAGAAACAAGAATTCCTGTTGGAGATCTCCAGGGCCCCAGCTAAAATTCCCAGATAATAAAACCCAGTCAGCATTTTTGCATCTTAGATTTTTTATAAGTGTGTTTAAATAAGTTACTAGCCACATTTCCACATTAATTTTTGCAGTCTAAATTCTACTTTCACCTTGAATCCCTCAGCTGTTATAATGCCAAGCCTTTATTATTGTGCATGCATGTACATTAATTTGCTTCAATATAGCACTTTGCATCAGCAAAAGAGACAAACCTCCTTACCTGCATTTTGCAGAAGGAAAAAATACATGCAGAGCAATGAAGTTACTTAAGCAAGTCTATTCACAAAACCAGTGGCAGCATCGCAATGGAGTCCAGGAGTGTTAGTGGCCAATATAAAAATTTCTATACTGAAACATTTCTGAAGATTTAACATAATAGAATTATATCTATATATTCTATATCATATATCACATATTAAATATCAAATATTATATATATTACATATTATATATTGTATATTGTATATTATGTCATATATTATATATTACATATTATGTGTCATATAAGTTATATATTATATATGTTATGTGTTGTATATTATTAATTAATAGTCCATTAAAGTTATTAAGTTACATTGGAAGCAGGTATGGGAGCCTGGATTGTGTTTTTTTGTACTAGAATAAACTAACTCATATGACTTGTGAAACAAAGACTCAGGAACCTTGCAAGCAAAAATCTGCCAGTTCCCTGACTTAGTGGAAATAAGTGATATGAAATCTCAGGGGAAAAAAAATAAAAACTGTGTTAGTAGCAGGGAAAACTTGTTTGTTAAAACAAACCAGAAAACAAATAATGGTTAACAGAATAAGAATTAAAATACCTTGGAGGACTGCTTCTGAAATGGGAATTCTCAGTTTATAGTAGCAAGAATACTGTGGGCAATAGCTACTATAACGTCACCATCTTATTATCTATAAAATAGGCTAGTGATATGGAGCAACTTGTTAATCTCTCAAATTATGACTTACTGGAGCATTCTGATTTCAGAACTTCATTTCAAAAACATTTCAGACCTCATTTTATTAAAAGAAAAGAGGATTTTCATTAATATATGATTTTCTTTTACCTAAAAATCAGTGTTTAATCATCTTTCATTGTGCTTTTATTCAGTCAGACAATACACTTTCTGTCTTTCAGGGAGCAGTGTTCAACTAAGGTTGAAGAAAAAAAGGTTCAATTAATACTCTATTAACTTGTATGGATGCAAACAGTTTGAAAAGTAGATTTATTTGTATCCTCATTGTGACTATTCCAAATGCGATTATTCCAGAGTCCACTTGTTGAATGCTTTATATTAAATAAAAAATAGAGATTATAAGATGAGTTGTCCCTCCCTTACTTAATCAGAACATGAAGCCAGTCAAAAGTGGTGATGGTATGCAATTTTATCTCTGAGTGCAAAGATAGAGATTTCCTTAGTAGTCACTTATTTGGCATTTAGATTAGAGGCAATAATAACTCATGCGCTATCCCTCCTTTATTTGCTCAGCCATATTGCTGAGCTACAAAATACGTCAAAATCTAAATCACAGCCAATGCACTTTGTGCTAGGTTTTTTTTCTGTGATGCAGAAAAGAATCAAAACAACTGGAATAGACACCAAAAGAAAAAAAACAAAGGAAAAAATTTGAAAGAAAAAATCATAGTCATAAAATTTTGAATAAAAGTTTCAGTCCGCAATTCACCTAGAGTCTACAGAAAACGAATAATGTGAGAAATTACTGCATATGAATATCTCCGAAAACAAAAGTGGGGTTTTTTTAATCCAAAATTACATAAGTAAGCAGTTGTGTAGTTGTGTATTTTTCCCCTCTAAAAGGTTAAGCGTCCCTTAATCCATCTAAAAGGTGTGTCCCCTGCAGAGATGCAGCATTAACAGTCAAAGGAACCTGGGGAAGCAGCAAAAACACAAAAAACCCCACACTACTTTGCCTTTCCACACTGAGAATCCTGGATCAATGTCCTCACATAGCACATTCCACCTTTCTTGTTCCCACACAGCCTATGTAGTACTCAGCTACTCAGAGCTGGTGAAAAGCAAAGCCTCAGCATTACTCCATTCATTGCATAGTTAATCTCTCATGGAGAAAAAACAAATGAGTTGATGTCTGAACAAAGTATGCTGTTCTACTGCAGTTCCAGCTGAGGTGTCTCCATATCATCTTCTTGATAAGAGTTAAAGGGAACAATTTCTAAAACACAAGCACAGTCTGTCACACATAAAGTTTTTACTGCTGTCACACGTACTACTAATTGAAAATAATTTTACGTATGTAAGCTGAGGACTAGAAATAAAAAGTATGTCTGACACCTTTCTCTTTAAAAGGATTAATAATAGGTGCTTCTTGTGGAATATTTTAGATATTTTATAAGGTTTTAGTGGTTTTCTTCCTACATGTATTTAGAAAGTTTTATTATGATATTTTCTAGTTTGCTGCAGTGGATGAAGAGATCAAAGGAGCACAGTATATAGTAGCCTTGTGTCCTGAAGTGAAATTATGGTTCAGTTATTAGCTCTGCTACTCAGAAACATACATGAACTAATGCAGCAACTATCCACTTTGCCTTATCTATTGTGACAAGCCTCCAGGGTGCTGATCCACATAAAATTCATTTCACATTTCATTCATTGAGTGCCTGGAATTTGTAATACCTTTCTGCTCTTCTAAGTTTCAATAAGCTACATGGACTCATTGCCAAAAAAAGTAAGTAAACTTCTCTATAGGGATGGTGCTTTCTGAAATTGCCTGTGGTGCCACTGGTGATGCACTGACATTCATTTCAGGAGTTGTGCACATGTGTTCCTATGACAAGGACCACTTAGAGAATAATCAAACATTTCACACCAACTGTAATATATTTTCTTATATTCCAGACAATGATGAAGGTTACATCATATTAAGTAAGAAATATAAAGTAACCCTGGAGGTGTTCAAGGCCAGGTTGGACAGAGCCTTGGGCGACGTATTTTAGTGTGTGGTGTCCCTGCTCATGGCAGGGGGGTTGGAACTAGATGATCTTAAGATCCTTTCCAACTCTAACTATTCTATGATTCTATGATTCTATATTTGATCTGATATGTATAACAATGAAATCTGATCTTTTCCTCTGCCATTGACTAAAAATGCCCATGCTTCCATTAAAGTTGATCATTTGGTATTTGATAGTTTATATTTAATTTTGGTACAAGTTTAGTGATGAAAGTAGTGCAAGGCCCCACTTTGTGTCCCAAACATTGATTTTCATATTGCTAAGAAAAAACCTGGAGGAGGAACAATATTGCTAAAAAGTACAGATCTTCTTCATTAAGAAAAAGCACTGACAACAAAATCTATTCCCCTTATCTTTTCCTTCCTCATCAAACAATTGACTAAAACTGTCACTGCTGGTACACACAAATCAATGTTTGCAACCGCCCAAAGACCCAATGAAAAAGGGGAATTAGTGGTGTTTCCTTATATAGCTGAAAAAATGAATGACTAGCAGAGGCCAATGTATGAACTACTGCATATTTTACACAGTATTGCTAAAAAACAGTGGGTCAGCTGAGACAAGAATTAGTAGTAGGGACCTCACATACACCAGAATATAGAAAGAAGATAGAAAGGAAAGTTAATGGCCTTCTCTCAATAGCATGATGTATTTTAAAGATTGTTAGTCTCATTTCTCCAACAGAAATTGCCCACTGGACTGAGGACAGAACCCAGATCACACTTTGCTGAGGCTCATATTATACAATCAAAGAACTAGATTTACTCTTCCTGCACAACAAGGGACACTGGTGATGCAAAAGACAGTGAAGAGGAACACGGCAACGTACCAACATTGCCTCTTCAACAACTTTGCCAACTGAGACCGCCACAGTGCTGGTGACCTGAGCAGCCAGATCAATTCATATTAGGGTTAGGAATAGGGTTAGGCTTAGGGAGAGGCTTATGGTTCAGAGATCCACAGAGCCCTCAACTCAAGGGACACTGAAAATGGTGCTGAAAAAGGTATGCCAAGGAGAGAAAGACACTGCACCAACATTGCCCCTTCCACAGTTTACCCATCTGAACAACTCAGGCAATATGCACATAAAAACACAGATACACTTGGATTGAGGTTAAGGTTAGGATAAGGGTTCAGAGATCCACAAAGCCCTCAGCTCCAGGAAAACTGCTGCTGCAAAGGGAAGGCCAAGGAGACCACAGCACTACACCAACACAGCTCCTTCCACACCATTCCCATCTGGACCGCTAATGGCAATATGCTAGTATGAAGAATGTCAATTCGAATTGAGGTTAGGTTAAGGGTAGAATAAAGGGTAGGTTTACGGTTCAGAGATCCACAAAGCCCTCAGCTCCAGGGACTCTGGTGCTGCAAAAGGTATAGCAAGGAGAGCACGTCACTCTACCAACATTATTGCTTCCACGTGTTTCCCATCTGGACCACTCCCAGCAGCATGCACTTAAAGCCGCCAATTCATTCAGATTGAGGTTAAGGTTAGGGTAAGGGGTAGGATTACTGTCAGAGATCCACAAAGCCCTCAGCTCCAGGGACACCGGTGCTGCAAAGGGCATGTAAAAGACAGCATGGCACTTGACCAAAATGACTCCTTCAACAGCTTTTCCATCTCTACCACTCCCAGCAATGTGCACATAAAGTCACAGATCCATTTGGATTTAAATTTAGGGTTAGAATTAGGGTTAGGATTCAGAAATCTACAAAGCCCTGAGCTCCAGGGAAACTGGGGCTGCAAAAGAAATGCCAAGGAGAGAATGGCACTGCATCAATATGTCTCTTTCAACACCTTTCCCATCGGGACCGCTCATGGTAATATGCACGTAAAGCCACAGATCCATCTGGATTAGGAATAGGGTTAGAGTTAGGGAGAACGGTTACCCTGGATTTGGTGAAGGCTGAGGTTCTTCATGATTTCTTTTCGTCAGTGTTCACTAGCAAATGCTCAGACCACACCACCCAAGCCTTGGAAGGCCAATGCAGGGACTGTGAGAATGAAGACCTCAGACCCACCGTAGGAGAGGATGAGGTCCGAGACCACCTTAAGAACCTGAATGTGCACAAGTCCGTGGGACCTGATGAAATCCACCCACGGCTCCTGAAGGAGCTGGCGAATGAAGTTGCTAAGCCACTGTCCATAATATTTAAAAAATCATGGCAGTCAGGTGAAGTTCCTGATAACTGGAAGAAGGGAAATGTAACCCCCATTTTCAAGAAGGGGAAGGTGGAAGACCCAGGAAACTACAGACCAGTCAACCTCACCTCTGTGCCCAGCAAAATCTTGGAGCAGACTCTCCTGGGAATAGTGCTGAGGTGGTTGGTGACAGCCAGCATGGTTTCACTAGGGGAAAATCCTGCCTGACCAACTTGGTAGCCTTATATGATGGGGCTACAGGACTGATGGACAATGGCAGAGCAGTTGATGTCATCTACCTGGACTTGTCTCTAAACTGGAGAGAAATCAATTTGATTGTTGGACTACTCTGTGGATAAAGAACTGGCTGGCTGGTCGCAAGCAAAGAGTTGTGGAAACGGCTCGCCTTTCCCATTTGGAGTGCTCATGGCAATGTGCATTTAAAGCCACAGATCCATTAGGATAGAGTTTACAGTCAGAGTTAGGGTTAGGGTTCAGAGATCCACAAAGCCCTCAGCTACAGGGAAACTGGAGCTGTAAAAAACATGCTAAGGAGAGCATGGCATTCTACCAACACTGCTCCTTCCACATCTTTCCCATCTGGACTATTCATGGCAACGTGCACATAAAGCCGCAGATTCATTCAGATTAGATTTAGGGTTAGAGTTGGGATTAGGTTTGATAGATCAGCAAAGCCCTCAGCTCCAGGGACACTGGTGCTGCAAAAGGCATGCCAGGTAGAACACGGCACTGCACAAACATTGCCCCTTTCAAACTATACCAATCTGGACCACACATGGCAATCGGCACTTAAAAGCACACATCCATTCAGATTGAGGTTCGGGCTAGGGTAAGGGTTAGAGTTACGGTTAGGGTTCAGACATCCACAAAGACCTGAGCTCCAGGGGCACTGGGGCTGCAAAAGAAAGGCCAAGGAGAGAATGGCACTTCATTAGTATGGTTCCTTCAACACCTCTCCCATCTGGACCTCTCATGGCAATATGCACGTGAAGACACAGATCCATTCGGATTAAGGTTAGGGTTAGAGTTAGGGTTTGGGCTCACAGATCCTCAAAGGCCTCAGCTCCTCGGACACTGGGGCTGCAAAAGGAATGCCAAGGAGAGAATGGCACTGCACCAACGTGGCTCCTTGTCATGGTTTAAGCTCAGCTGGTAACTCGTAACCACGCAGCTGCTCACTCACTTCTTCCCCTTCTTTGTCCCCCCTCACTCCCAGAGGGATGGGGAGTAGAATCAGAGGAATGTAACTCCTACGGGTTGAGATAACAGCACTCCAGTAACTAAGGTATAATACAAACCACTACTGCAAAACCAGTAATAACAATGATAAGAGAAATAACAAGGGGAGAGGACACAATTGCTCACCACCCCCCACCCAATACCCAGCCCAACCCCAGCAGCAAACTGGGCCTTCCGGGTAACTCTCCCCAGTTTCTATACTGGGCATGACGTGCTGTGGTATGGAATACCCCTTTGGCCAGTTTGGGTCAGGTGTCCTGCCTCTGCTTCCTCCTGGCTTCCCCTCCTCTCTGGCAAAGCATGAGACTGAGAAAGTCCTTGGTCAGAGTAAACATTACTTAGCAACAACTGAAAACATCGGTGTTACCAGCATTGTTCCCAGACAAAGTCAAAAACACAGCACTGCACCAGCTACTAAGAAGGAGAAAAAATGACTGCTGTAGCTGAACCCAGGACAGCTGGTGCTGCAAAAGGCATATCAAGAAGGGCATGGCACTGCAGCAGTGTTGCCCTTCCACGCCTTTTTCATCTGGACTACCAGCAGTGCTGTGCAACCTAAGCCTCATGTTTAGTATGCCATGCAGATAAGCTTTAGGGTTAGTGTTCAGAGAATTACAATTCCCAAAGCTCCAGGGACACTAGTGCCATAAAAGACATGCTAAGGGCATCACGGCACTGTACCAATATTTTCCTTCCATACCTTTCTGATATGAGCCACCCATGGTCCTACGTTTTTTTGAAATAGGTCTAAGGCACCCTTGTCAAAGTCAGGGAATGAGTATTAGGCTCCAGAAACCGAGTAACACAAGGATGGCTCGCAGTCTTTCTAAGACAGCATGGGGCTTTTCCTGAGGCTTTGGTGAGTTTTTTTTAGGCATTCTCATGCAGCTGGACTTCCCTTAATTTAATGCCTGCAGTTCAGTCTTACCTTTTACATCTATGGATTTGGCCAGGATACATACTTGAGAAGGAATCTGTCCACTGGGGAACACTGTTAGGGACAGGGACCACCTTTTATTTTGAGTGCCTAATTGGTGACAAGGCTGTCATTCCCAGAATCTTACTTTCTACTCTATGAACTGCCACATAAAGACAAAGCTGTAGTCACTATTGTTTGACTATGCTGATCGTTGCTGTTGTCCTCATTGTGGTGGCACACCATTCTCAATATGAGATGTGTGCACTGTCCCAATTCTTACAAGGATATTTGAGAGCAGGTAAAACAAAACTTAGTTAACAGAAGGAGACAACATGATCCAAATTATTTTAATACTTTAACACATACTGTCATTCCTCATTTAAACAGCAAACACAAAAAGGCAGACGGTCCTGAACCAAAACGTATGCTCCCTGCTGTGTAGGAGCAGAGTTGTGAACATGTTTGCCTCCAACTTAACAATACCCCAGAGGACAGTTTTGTGCTCAACACTAAGAAATATCAGCCTAACAGATGCTTTTCCCCTTTAGCATTACAGAGTTCCTTCAAAGTGTGCTCTGGCCCTGGTTTTCTGGTGTGGTCAACTCCTCTGCATCAGTCATAAAAAGCCAGGTCCTAGAATTATTGGAATTATTGTTATTTTGTCCTGTTACTCTTCTTTTTTTTTTTTTTTCCCCAGATTTAAATATATGCAAGGCATTGCTTAGACAGGGAAGTTTAATTAGCTAAGCCCACAAATTAATCATTTAGATTAAATTGCTTGTATCTATCTAGCACTGTGATATTTATTTATAGAGTAATTATTATCAAAAGTCTTGAGATAAAAGTCTTTAGACTAAAAACACTGTTATCATTCAAATGCATATTTATGTACTTCAAACCCCAAACCTCCAACTATGCTGAGAAAATGTTTAAAGTCACAGTAAGACTCAAAACAAAGGAAATAAATAAAACATTACGGTTGAATTTGCAGTCATGAGATTGTGAGCTCCTTGGAGCAAAGACTTTCTTCCTTATGAAGTATCTCGTGAAGTGTCTAGCACACAGTGGGTATAACTCAATACAATTATTATCCTCTTAATGTAAAACTTTCACCTCATGTTTTCTGTGTGGGATTTTTTTTTTCTTTTTCTTTTTTTTCTTTCTTAGAGGATCACACTTTTTGAAAGATTTCTGTCTGTCTCTGAGGGCTGTAACAGAGCCTAGGAGCATTTCTGAGGCTCATGTTTTTAAATATTTTGGGAGGGTTTGGTACAAAACCACTGGAATAAATGGATGGAAAATGTTAAATAAGTTTTTCTTTTGGTCTATATAAGTTATGACACAGACATCTCAGGCCTTTAATTATTTAATAATACTTCTCGGAATTTTCTTACTGCACTTCACATTTTCTGAACTCCTGCCCAATATTGCTCAAGGATTCCCTCTATATTTTTTCCTGACTCCTACGAAAATGCAAAATTTTCATCTGCAGGAAGTAGTCCTCTTCAGGATTTCTCTAGCCTTCTCAAAAAAAGTGACAGTATAAGGTTGGGGTTTTTAAAGTTATTTGGGAATCTATCTATCTATCTCCTAAAGAATCAAGGATGAGTTAGGTATTTAGCTATTTTGAGAATCTTGTCCCAAATCATGGCGCTTTCAGAGGTGTTGCTGTATGCTGGCTTCCAGTGAAGGTTAAGCAGAAACACATTTCAGTTTGAAGGGAAATTCTCAAACATAAAACACAACTCAGAAAATTCCCAAGAGACTGTAGTCAATGGGAATTCTGGAGGAATGTTTTTTCCTTGGTGTATAACTCTTCGCATTCAGAGTTTCAGAACCTCAAGAGCTGAGATGGCCTTTTGGTATTCCTCGGTCAACTCTTATTTAATGTAATCTTTTCTCTGTGCTCAGAAATCCAACTGGGTTACACAAATCGATGTATTAAACAGTTACATATTTAAATACACCTAAATGGTCACTAATGTTAGATTAGAGAGAAGCACCACAAGTAGTCAAGACTGTAGCCTTTGCATTAGATTTCACGCAGTGTCTCAGGCTTCTCTGTGGAAATTGGAGACTATTCTGCCTTTGAACATGTGACTCAAATTTCATCATCAGTCAGCACAAGTGTGAGCCAAAAAACAGTGGTTGTGCATTCTTGATGAATCTTGAAGAATCTAAGTTTTCAGACTTTTGTAGTCACAGTGGTGACACACTGTCTGAGCAAACTTCGAAGGCCATAGAAAAAGAAGAAGCCAGGTTGTACATAATCCCTAACAGTTATTCATACTATTAACCTTATTTGTTGAAAGAAGGAGAGACAAGCAATATTGTGATACTTCAAAAAAACAACACCTCTTCGATATCAAAAGCTTTCTCCTAAAAGCAACAGTGCAAGGTGAAGGTACATAAGAAGCAACTGCAAAAAAGCTACCAAGACTCAGTTTTGCATAAACCATAGCTAAATTTCAGACTTCTGGAAATATGAATTTTAGTGAAACATCTTGGCTATGACAGTTAGAATTATAGTTTTCATTTTATGAAATGAACATTTAGTGGTAAACACATCAAGAAGACGTAAGAGTACACTTGAAGTGGTACTCCCAATGCATTCACCAAAGCTAATTTCATGAGAGTCCAGAATGTCCCAGTTTCCAACCATTAGAAAAATTAGGTCAGTGATATTTCTGACCAGAACCATAACAAGGGCAAAACTGGGCACTTAAAACACTGCTTGAGTGCCCAGTTGTCAGGGAGGATTGAGGGGAAAAGGAGCCACAAGAAGACATTGTGCAAACCTACCACATACTACTGTATACAACAGGGCTCACTGCAGCAGCTTCTCAGCTTGTGCTGTAGTACCCATGATTATAGTATCTGACCCTTCAGGCTGTGCAGAAAAAATCAGGGGACAGATTATACCATGATATACATAATAACAGAAAAAACCTAATCATACTCTCTTAAAGAATTTAGCTTTTCTTTTGAAAATGGGGATCCTGCAGAGAAAACCCTATGTCATATACAAACATGCACTGGAACCAAAATATCAGTGACTTCTCAAGAGTGCAAAAAGATATGATATGCTGCATTATTAGCTCAAGCAGTTTCTAGAACAACCAAGTATTATGCCTGATTTGTGGGGCAAGCACGCAAATTGCCCAAGAGGATGTCTGTCTGACCTCTAGTCACTTCTACAATTCAGAAAAACTGAGCATGATGACAAACAGTCAAACCAAAACTGCTGCACACAGTGCCTGCCTTAATCTGTTGATAATCTTGGGTAATTTTTCAGGTCTTCCCTGGTTTAACAGCTGCGGTCAAACTGTAAATAAGAGAGATCATGTGGAGATTTCTTTTCCCAGTCATGGAGATGTCACTTGTTCACTGACTAGCTGGCAGGTTTTCATGGCAAGTCTGTTCACTCGTTGGAAATTGTGCCTGTTGCCTAAGTGACCAGTAATCCACTTGAAGAATGAAAAAGAAGTTACTGAGGTGCCAAGGGACTCTGTCTAGAAATGAGAAATATCTGACAGTGGAAAAATATGTGTTTGTAGTGTTGTTTGGTTCATTTTTGAGGGAGAGCTGAAAACAGAAGGCATACAGAGATCACAAAAACTCTCTTGCACATAGATTAACTCGTAATTCACTTACTCATGCATGTGGGAATACAGGTCCTCAGACCAGCTTCCTTCAGCAATAACGTGGTTTATGCTTCTGCTCTTATGTTTTAATAACAGTCATGAGATTAAAAATCCTCCCTAGTGACTGCTATCCCAGAGCTGAAATGTAAGAAAATGGATCATATATGCTACCTAGAAACCACAGTGACTGCATTTTAAGAAAAAAATAAGAGATCAGTTGTAATGTGACATGGCTTCTCATGGGATATACTAATCCTGCTCAGAAGAATTAGCTTACTTGACTCAATTGCTCCTTTGAGACTTGCAAATAATGCACGTTTAAGTGATACATATTTGCATGATATCAAAAACAGTGTCATTTATGCTTTGAGGTGTTCCATAATGTAAATTCCGATTACAGAGAAAATATTAATCATATTAACATAGCATTATACTAAAGCAGCATCTGTGTCGTGGTTTAAGCTCAGCTGGTAACTCAGAACCACGCAGCCACTCGCTCGCTCCCCCCCCTTCTTTCTCCCCTCACTCCCGGAGGGATGGGGAGGAGAATCAAAAGAATCGAAAGAACTCCCACGGGCTGAGATAAGAGTAGTCTCGTAACTAAGGTATAATACAAACCACTACTGCTACCACCAATAATGATAATAATGATAAGGGAAATAACAAAGGGAGAGGAGGCAATTGCTTACCACCCGCCGACCGATACCCAGCCCGAACTCAGCAGTGAACTGGGCCTTCCAGGTGACTCCTCCCAGTTTA